>NW_026521835.1:0-32500 GCF_021234435.1 Artibeus jamaicensis
GGGTAGGGTTAGGTTTAGGGTTAGAGCTAAGTCTAGGGCTAGGGTTATGGTTAGAATGAGGGTTAGGGCTAGGGCTAGAGTTACCAGTAAAGCTAGGTCTAGGGCTTTGCTGGGGTTAGGATTAGGGCTAGTGTTAGGGTTAAAGCTAGGTTTAGGTATAGGGCTAGGGCTAGACCTAGGCTTAGGTTTAGGGTTAGAATTAGCGTTAGGGTCAGGGATTGGGCTAGAGCTAGGGGTATGGGTAGGGTTTGGTTTTGGGTTTGTGTTAGGGTAAGGGTTTGGCTAGGGGTATGGCTAAAGCTATTGTTAGGATTGGGGGTAGAGTTAGTGTTAGGGATAGGGTTATGCATAGGGTTAGGGTTAGGGCTAGGTCTAGGGTTAAGATAAGAACAGGGTTAGGTTAAGGCTTTGTTTTAGGGTTGGAGTAAGGTTTAGGGTTAGGGTTAGAGTTAGAGTTATGGATATGTTTAGGGCTAGGGTAAGGTTACAGGTAGAATTAGGGTTATGGTTAGGGCTAGGGCTGCAGTTAGGGCTAGAATTAGGATTAGGCTCAGGGTTAGGGTTATGGTTAAGGCCAGGGCTAGGGCTAGGGTTATGGTTAGAATTAGGGTTAGGGTTAGGGCTAAGACTAGGGCTAGGGTTAGAATTTGGGCTACGGTTAGTGTTAGGCTTAGGGTTAGGGTTGGAATTTGGGGTAGGGTTAGGATTAATGATAGAGTTAGTTCTAGGGCTAGGGCTAGGATTAGGCTAGGGCTAGGGTTAGGGTTATGGTTAGCTTAGGGTTAGGGTTATTTTTATGTTTAGGTTTTGGGCTAGGCGTAGTATTAGGGTAAGGTTAAGGTTAGAATTAGGGTTAGAGCTAAGGTTAGGGTTAGGATTAGTGTTAGTGTTGGTGTTAGGGGTAGAGCTAGTTCTAGGGCTAGAATTAGGGTGAGGGTTAAGGTAAGCTTTTGAGTCAGGGACCTGGCCAGGGTTCAATTTTTGTGTTAGGGTAAGTGTTAGGGTTAGGGTTATGGTCATGGTTAGCATTAGAATTAAGTTTAGGGCTAGGGTTAGGTGTAGGGGTAGAATTAGGGTTAGGGCTAGGGTTATGGTTAGGGCTAGAATTAGGACTAGGGTTATGTTTAGGGTCAGGTTCAGGGCTAGGGCTAGAGTTAGGGTTAGGGCTAGGGCTAAGGCTAGGGTTATGGTTAGAATTAGGGTTAGGGTTAGGGCTGGGGCTAGGGTTAGTATTAGGGTTACAGCTAAAACTAGGACCAGGGCTTGGGTTATAGTTAAAATTAGGTCTAGGGCTAGGATGAGGTAAAGGGCAAGGGGTAGTGTTGGGTTTAGGTTTAGCTTAGGGTTTTGGCTAGGACTAGAGCTTAGTCGAGAGTTAGGGTTAGGTTTAGGGTTAGTGTTAGGGTTAAGGTCAGGGTTAGGGCTAGGATTAGGGCTAGGGTTAGTTTTAGGGTTAGGGTCAGGGGTAGGGCGAGGTCAAGGGTTAGGGTTAGAAATAGGTTTAGAGATAGGGTTGGTTTTGTTTAGTGTTAGTGTCAGGTTTAGGTTTTGGGCTTTTGTTTGTTTTAGGGTTAGGGTCAGGGTTAGGTGTAGGGCTAGGACTATGGCTAGAACCGGGGCTGAGGCTAGGGCTAGGCTTAGGCCTAGGGTAAGAACTAGGGTTAGTGTTGCAGTTTGTTGTAAGGTTAAAGTTAGGGTGAGCTTTAGGGCTAGGGTAAGGTTACGGTTAGTTTTAGGGTTAGGGGTTGGGCTAGTGTTAGGATTAGGGGTAGGGCTAGGATTAGGTTTAGGGTAATGGTTAGGGCTAGAGTTATAGCTAGAGCTAGGGCTAAGGCTAGGGAAAGTGGTAGGAATAGGGTTAGGATAATCGTAATGGTTAGGGCTAGGTTTAGGGCTAGGGCTTGGTTTAGGATAGTATTAGAATTAGGGCTAGAATTAGGGTTAAAATTAGGGCTTGGGTTAGGGCTAGGGTTACGTTTTGGGTTAGGTTTAGGTTCAGGATAAGGGGTAGGGTTAAGGTTAGGGTTACAGTTAAGCTTAGGTTTAGGGTTAGGGTCAGGGCTAGGGCTAGGGTTAGGGTTAGTGTTAGGGCTATGGCTATTCCTAGGGCTGGGCTTATGGTTGGAATTAGAGCTAAAATTGTGGTTAGTTTTAGGGTCAGGATCAGGGCAATGTGTTTAGGTAAGGTTAGAGGTAGGACTAGGTTTAGTGTTAGGGTTAGGTTTTGGGTAATGGTAGGGCTAGAGGTAGGGTTAGTGTTAGTGTTAGGTTTAGGGTTATGGTTAGGGCTAAGACTAGGGCTAGGGCTAGTGTTATGTTTAAAATTAGGGCTAGGACTAGGGCTAGGATAGAGCTAGGGTTAAAGCTAGGGCTAGGATTAAATTTAGGGTTTGGCTTAGGGTTATGGTTAGAGTTAGGATTAAGGGTAGTGTTAGGGCTAGGGTTAGGGTTAGGTTTAGGGTTAGCATTTGGGGTAGGATTAGGTTTAAAGATAGACTTAGTTCTAGGAGTGGGGCTAGGATTAGGCTAGGGCTAGGGTTAGGGCTAGATTTAGGGTTATAGTTTTGGTTAGGGTTAGGGCTAGGGCAAGAATTAGGGTTAGTTTTAGGGGTTGAATTAGAGTTAGATGTAAGGTTAGGGTTAGTTTTAGGGTTAGGGTTATGGCTAGGGCTAGGGCTAGGGCTAAGGCTAGTATTATGTGTAGAATGAGGGTGAGGATTAGGGTAACCTTTAGGGTCAGGGTCAGAGCCCAGGCTATGGGTAGGGATAGGCTTAGAATTAGGATTAGGGTTATGGTTATGTTTAGCATTAGAATTAAGTTTAGGGCTAGGCTTAGGTTTAGTGTTAGAATTAGGGTTAGGGCTAGGGTTAGCATTAGCGTTAGCGTTAGCATTAGGGATAAGTCTAGGATTAGCGCTATGGCTAGGGTTATGCTTAAAATTAGGGTTAGGGTTAGTTTTAGGATTACGGTTTGGATAGGTCAAGGGCTAGGGCTAGCGTTAGGGTTATGTTTAGTTTTAGGGCTATGGCTAGGGTTAGGGCTAGGGTTAGGGTTCATTTTAGGACTAGATTAAGTTTAGGGTAAGGGCTGGGGCTAGGGTTAAGTTTAGGGTAATGGCTAGGATTAGGGTTAGAATTTGGTGTGTGTTAGGGTTAGGGTGAGGCTTAGGGTTAGGGTTAGGTTTCATGCTATTGGATTAGGTTGAGGGTTGGGACTAGAGCTAGAGCTAGGGCTAAGACTAGAGCAGGTCTAGGTTTAGGGCTAGGGTGACATTTAGTGTCAGGTTTTGGGTTAGGGTAATTTCTAGGGCTAGGGTTAGGGTTAGGGCTAGAACTAGACATAGGGGCAGGGTTATGGTTGGAACTAGGGTTAGGGTTATGGATAGGTTTATGGTCAGGTTCAGGGCCGTGGCCCAGGTCAGGGTTAGGGTTAGTGTTGGGGTTAGACTTATGACTAGGGTTTGGGTTAGGGTTATGGTTAGGTTTAGGGTCAGGGTAGGGCTAGGGCTAGGGTTATTGTTAGGGTTAGGGGTAGGGTTGGGGTTAGGGTTCAAGCTAGTGGTAGGGCTGGGGTTAGGGTTGGTATTAGTTTTCAGGTTAGGGTTAGGGCTAGGGCTATGATGAGGTCTGGGGTTAGCATTAGGTTTAGGGTCAGGGTAGGGATATGGTTAGAGTTAGGTTTAGGGCTAGGGCAAGGGCTAGGGGTAGGGTTATGGTTAGAATTAGGGCAAGGTTTAAGTATAGGGTTAAGGTTAGGGCTAGAACTAGGGCTAGGTTTAGGGTTTGGGCGAGGGTTAAGATTAGATTTAGGGTAAGGATGAGGGTAAGGATGACAAATAAGGTTAGGGTTTACTTTAGGTTTTGGGTCAGGGTAAGGGTTAGGGCTAAGGTTAGGGTTAGGATTAGAGGTTTGTTTAGGATTAGGGTATGGTAAGTGCCGCATCTAGAGTTAAGGTTAAGGTATGGCTGTGTTATGGTTATGGTTATTGTTGTGGTTATGGTTATGGTTGTGGTTATAGTTAGTGTTAGGGCTAGCGCTCGGATTAGGGTTACCGTAATAGTTCAAATTAGGAATAAAGCTATGGTTAGGTTTGCAGTTAGAGCTAAGGCTAGGGTTAGGGCTAGAATTGGGGTTAGGTTTATGGTAATTTTTAGGTTTAGGGCCGAGGCCAGGGTTAGATTTAGGGTGAGGGTTAGGGGTAGGTTTAGGGCTAGCGCTAGGGTTGTCATTAGGGCTAGAGCTAGGTCTTGGCTAGGCTTAGAGTCAGGGTTAGTTCTAGGACTAGGGTTAGGGTTAGAATTAGGCTTATGTTTATGGTTAGGTTTAGGGTCAGGGTCAGTGCCATGTTTAGTGTTAGGATTAGGGTTAGGTTTACTGTTATGGTTAGGGTTAGGATAAGGGCTAGATCTAGTACTAAGGTTAGGGATAGGGTCATTTGTAGGGTTAGGGTTTGGTTTAGGGTTAGGGTCTTGACTTGCATGTCTTAAGTAGAATATGCTTTTTTGCTTGAAATAAAAGGCACGAGAAAATTCTATGCCAGAAGCTTCTTTTCATTCAAATATCACCTAGTCCTATGCTACCTTTTACTTATTGTTGAGTGGAAAAGTTCAGTAGGTGATTCTCTCTCACACACTCCACGAAGCTGATATTTCAGCACAATTTTTCAACAGCATGCTAAACAGAAAAGACACTTTCTGAGACACCTTTTATTTCATCTTTTACTAAAAAGAGAACACTAAGAGCCTGATCAAAAAAGTAGATGGGATTTGTTGAAAACACGCTTCATATGAAATATTTTCTTCCCTAGTGATTTGAAGGAATGCAGTACTCTGTAATCAGTAAGATTTGACTACTACTTTGTAATCAAATGGAATACACGTGAAACCGTCAACGTGTATTTTTAGTTTTACATTCACTTAATACTCACAAACTGATAGAGTATGATTTATGTAGTATAACATACTTAACATTTCTTAGCTATGCTACTATTTTCTCCTAGATAAAAATGCATTGAAGTAAACTATGGGTTAGAAGTTTCCTCAATTTCACAGATACCATAGTCCTATGTCAGCATATGTTGGGACACAAGTAATTGGTAGTTCTTTTACTGTATTATTTACCTAACAAGTGATGCTGGAAAAAAAAACACTTCAACAGAAGCGCTAGGAAAGTCTATTACCAAAAATAGCACTGAGTTTGTGTTCTACTGAAATGAGTTCCTCGCCTTACCTGTGGAAACGTATCAGACAGAGTTTGCCTAAAACAGGCTTTGTAACAAACTTGATCATTCCCAAGTGATTTCAAGTTTCCAACTATTCATAATGGTTCCAAAGAAGAGAAATAAACCTGGTTAAAGAAAGTAGACCGTTCAACTCCTTTTCATTTTGACACTCAGAAACTCATTTGTCCAGGTTTAGTTTAGGTTTAGGGTCAGGTTTAGCATTAGGGCTAGGGTTAGGGTTAGGATTAGGACTAGGGAAAGGGCTAGGGCTAGGCTTATGTTTAGAAGAAGGGTTAGGGTGAGAGATAGTGTTAATGTTAGGGTTAGGGTTAGAGTTAGGATGTGCTTTAGAGTTTGGTTCACGGTAAGGGTTAGGGTTAGGGTGTGCTTTAGGGTTTGGTTGATGGTAAGGGTTAGGGCTAGGGTTAGTGTTAGCATTAGGGTTTGGTTTAGGAATAGGGTCATGGTAAGGTTAGGGTAAGGGTTAGGGTTAGGTTTATGGCTTGGGCTAGGGCTAGGGTTAGGGTTGGTGTTAGGGCTAAGGCCTAACACCTTAGCGGTGTTAGGGTTAGGGTTATGTGTAGAGCTAGGTCTAGTGTTAGGTTTAAGTTTAGGGTTAAGGTTAGGGTTTGGTTTAGTGTTAGGGTCAGGGTCAGGTTTTAGATCAGGGTTAGGGTGAGGCTTAGAGTTAAGGTAAGGATTAGGGTTACAGTTAGGGTTAGTGTTTGGGTTAGGGTTATGAGTAGGGCTAGGTCTAGGTTTAGGGTTAAGAATAGGGTCAGGGTTAGCATTAGGGCTAAGTTTAGTGCAAAAATTAGGGCTAGTGCTCAGGCTATGGATACAGCTGCAGCTAAGGCTAGTTTTAGGATAGGGTTAACGTTAACGTAGTGTTAGGGTTAGGTTTGAGGTTAGGGTTTGGGCTAGGGCCAGGGCTATGGTTAGGGTTAGGGTTAAGGTTAGGGTTTAGTTTAGGGTTAAATTCAGATTAAGAGTTAGGATTAAGGTTCGGGTGAGGCTTAGGGTTAGGGGAAGGATTAGCATTAGGGTTATAATTTAAGGTAGGGTTAGGGTTAAGGTGAAGCTTAGGACTAGGATGAGGGTTTGGGCTAGGTCTAGGGCTAGAGTAGGATTAGGGTGAGGGTTAGGGTTAGGGCTATGGCTATGGCTAGAGCTAGGGCTAAGGCTAGGGCTACGGTTAAATTGAGGTTAGGGTTAGGCATAGGTTTAGGTTTAGGGTTAGGGTTTGGGCTAGGACTTCCTAGAGTTAGGGCTAGGGCTAAAGCTTGGGCTAGGGTTAGGGTTAGGGTTTTGGCTAGGGTTAGGGCTGTGTTTGGGTTCGGGTCAGTGTTAGTGTTTTAGTTTGGGTTATGGGTAGACCCAGGTTTAGGGTTAGTGTTAGGAATAGGGTTAAAGATAGGGTTAGAATTTGGTTTAGGGTTAGGTGTAGGTTTAGGGTTAGGTCTAGATTCAGGGTGATGGTTAGGGTTAGGGTTTGGGTGAGATTTAGTTTTAGGGTAAGGATTAGGTTTAGGGTTAGGGTTATAGGTAGGGCTAGGTCTAGGTCTAGGGTTTGGGTTAGGAAAAGGTTTAAGGTTAGAATTAGAGTACAGGTAGGATTAGTTTTAGAGTTAGGGTGTGCTTTAGTGTTTGGGTAAGGGTAAAGTTTAGGGCTAGAGTTAGTGTTAGCCTTAGGGTTTGGTCCAGTGTTAGGGTCATGGTAAAGGTTAGGGCTAGGTCTAGGGTTAGAATTAGGGACAAGGTTAGGGTTAGGGTCAGGGTAAGGGTTTAAACTATGGTTAGGGTTAGGATTAGGTCTAGATTCAGGGTTATAGTTAGGGTGAGGCTTTGGGATAGGGTGAAAATTAGGGTTAGGTTTAGAATTTGGGGTAAAGTTAGGGTTAGGGTGAATCTTAGGTCTAGGGTTTGGGTTAGGCCTAGGGTTAGGGTGAGGGTTAGGATTAGGGCTAGGGCTATGGCTAGAGCTAGGACTAGGGCTAGGGCGAGGGTTATTGTTAAAATTGGGGCTAGGGCTAAGGCTAGGATAGAGCTAGGGTTAAGGGTAGAACTAGGGTTAGAGTTAGGTTTATGGTTAGGGTTAGGTTTTAGGTCAGGGTCAGGGTAAGGGCTAGGGTTAGTGTACAGGTTAGGGCTAGGCCAAGGCCTAGGGCCAGGGTTATGGTAAGAGTTAGGGTTAGGGTTAGGGTTAGGATAATGGCTGGGGCTAGAGCTACGGTTAGGTTTAGGATTATGGTTAAAGCTAGGTCTAGATTCATTGTTACACACAGGGTTAGGGTTAGGGTTAGGGTGAGGCTTAGGGTTAGGGTTAGATTTAGGTTTAGAGTTAGAATTTGGGGTAGGTTTAAGGTTAGGGTTAGGAGTAGAGGTAGTTCTAGGGCTAGGGCTAGAATTAGGCTAGGGCTAGGTTTAGGGTTAGGGTTAGAACTAGTGTTAGAGCTAGGGTTAGGATTAGGGTTAGGGCTACGACTAGGGCTAATGTTAGGGCTAAAATTAGGGTGAGGGTTAGAGAAAGGTTTAGTGTCAGGGTCAGGGCCTGGGCTAGAATTAGAGTTAGGGTTAGGGTTAGGGTTAGGGTTATGGTTAGTGTTAGAATTAGGGTTATGGGTATTTTAGGTTTAGGCTTAAAATTAAGATTAGTGTTAGGGATAGGTTTAGGGTTAGGTCTGTGGCTAGGGTAAGAGTTAGGGCAAGATTTAGGGTTAGTGTTAGGGTTAGGGTTAGGGCCCAGACTAAGATTAAGGCTAAGGTTAGGGTTAGTTTTAGTGTTAATTTTTGGTTAAGGGCTAGGTCAAGGGTTAGGGTTAGGGTTAGAGATGGAGTTAGTTTTAGGGTTAGGGTTGGGGCTAGGGCTAGGGTTAAGATTATGTGTAGGATTTTGTCAGGGTCAGGGCTAGGGCTAGTGTTAGGGTGCGGGCAAGGGTTATGGTTAGAACTAAGGTTAGGTTTAGGGTTAGGGGTAATGCTAGGGATAGCATTAGGATTAGGTTTAGGGCTAGGCTTAAGCTTAGGGTTATAGTTAAGTCTTTGGTTAGGGATTTTGTTTGGGCAAGGGCTAGTTCTTGGAAAGGTTAGGATTAGGGTTAGAGCTATGACTAGAGCTAGGGTTATGATTAGGACTAAGGTTAGTGCTAGGGGTAGACTTAGCTTTAGGGCAAGGGTAGGTTTAGAGTTAGATTGTGCTTTAGGCTTTGGGTAAGGATAAAGTTTAGGGCTAGGCTTAGGGTTAGGGGTAGGGTTTGGTTTAGCATTAGGGTCATGGTAAGGGTTAGGGCTAGGCTTAGGGTTCAGGTTAGGGCTGGTGCTATGGCTACAGATAGATTTCGGATTAGGGTTAGAGCTAGGTCTAGATTCATGACTATCCTTAGGGTATGGTTAGGGTGACTTTCAGGGTTAGGGTTGGATTTAGGGTTAGGGTTAGAATTTGGGGTAGGGTTAGGGTAAGGATGAGGCTTAGGGCTAGGGTTAGCATTAGGGCTAGGTCTAGGGCTAAGGTTAGGTTTAGGGTGAGGTTAGGTTAGGGTTAGGTTTAGGGCCATGTCTTGAGCTAGGGCTAAGGCTATGCCTAGGGTTAGGGTAAGGAATAGGGTTAGGATTAAGGTTATGATTGGGTTTAGGGTAAGGACTTAGCCCAGGGCTAGGGCTAGGTTTAGAATTAGGATTCAGGCTATGGCAGGGATTGGGGCTAGGGTTATATTTAGAACAAGGGTAAAGGTGAGGGATAGGGTTAGTGTTAGAGCTACAGTTGAGGTTAGGTTTAGAATTAGGGTCACAGTGTTCTTTAGGTTTTGGGTCAGGGTAAGGGTTAGGGCTAGGTTTACTGTTAGGTTTAGGATTAGCGTCATGGTAAGGGTTAGGGTTAGGGCCTGAGCTAGGTCTACAGTTAGAGTTAGGATTAGGGTTAGATCTAGATCTACATCTATTGTTACTGTTAGGGTTAGGGTTAGGATTAGGGTGAGGCTTAGGTTTGGGTTTAGATTTAGGGTTAGGGTTAGAATTTGGGGTAAGGATAGGGTTAGGGTTAGGCCTAGAGTTAGTGTTATGTCTAGCTCTAGGGCTAAGGCTAGGGGTAGGGCTAAGTTTAGGGTTAGGGTTAGGGTTATAGTAATGGTTATTATTAGGGTTAGGGTTAGGGCTAGGCCTAGGTTTAGAGCTAGAATTAGCATTAGGGTTAGGTTTAGTGTTAGGATTAGGGCTAGTGTTATGGTTTTGGCTAGGATTAGGGCTAGGACAAGGCTAGGGCTAGGGTTGTGTTTAGAATTAGGGTTAGGGTTAGGGTTAGGATTAGGGATAGGGCTTGGGTTAGGTTTACAGTTAGGGTTAGGTGTTGGGTGAGGGTTATGTTTAGATTTATTGTTAGGCCTGGGTCTAGGGTTAGGGCTTGGAGTAAATAAGAGTTAGGGCTATGTCTAGGGTTATGGTTAGGGACAAGTTTAGAGCTACAGCTATGGTTGGACAACTAGCGTTTTATGGTTGGAATTAGGGTTAGGTTTAGGGCTAGGGCTATGGTTATCATTAGGTCTAGGACTAGGTTTTTGCCAAGGTTAGGGTTAGTGCTAGAAGTATGGCTAGGGATAGTGTTAGTGCTAGGATAGGGTTAGGATTAGGGTAAAGGTTAGGGTTAGTTGTGCTGAAATCATGGCATACCTTCTAAGACACCCCTGGACTTCCCTGTCACACAAGTGAGCACATTGGCAATTCGATAACAGGTATGGGTAGCTTTCTTTCAGAAAACCCGCTTCGTGCGAAATGGTTCCATTCCCAGCTTCAAAATCTTCCAACTCGTCAGTATCGGACAACCAGTGTAGCCAACTTTAGGAGCAAGGAAGTTATGCTTCGGCCTTCATATTCACCTCTGTCCTTCACTATTGCGGTCAAGGTCACAGGGTACATAGACAGAGCAAGGCTAAGCAAGGGGATGGAAAACATTTACAGCCAGGGGTTAAATAGTGTAGGTGTTATGATAGAAAACATTCCTGCCCACTGATCCTGAGAGGAGTACTCTGACCGAGCATCATAAGCACTTCACACAGTCCTGGCCTAGAACACACTTTGCTCACAACCCTGATCCTGAGAATTCCACTCAAGAGAAATCATTCAGAATAGTGTTGGAAACAATGGATATACTCGGAAAGACGCCTAGATTTCACTTTCACTGACGAGAGTCCTGTCCTCAGACGAAAAACAGGGTAGAGATTCAGTTTTCAGAAAACCCGCTTTCTACGAATTTTTTTATTATGGTTAACTGAGAAAAATATCAACCCTGTAATATTATAGGATCATGAAACAGTCCCCCAGGTTGCTCATAATGGTACTTTGGTGTTGACATTCACTCAGATTTTCTCAAGGGCACTCAAGGTCAAATGGACTATCTACACCCATGTTCCAGCTAGGCAATGTCTCTCTTCTCAGAGGACACTTTTTCCACATGGGTATACTCTGAAAGATGCCTAGGTTTCTCTTGCACTGACGGGAGTCCTGTCCTGAGACAAAAAAAAAACAGGGTAGAGATTCAGTTTTCAGAAAACCCGCTTTGTACGAATTTTTTTTATTCTGGTTAACTGAGGAAAATATCAACCCTGTAATATTAAGGATCATGAAACAGTCCCCCGGGTTGCTCATAATGGTACTTTGGTGTTTGCATTCACTCAGATTGTCTCAAGGGCATTCAAGGTCAAATGGACTATCTACACCCATGTTTCAGCTTGGCAATGGTTCTCTTCTCAGAGGACGCTTTTTTCCACATGGATATACTCTGAAAGATGCCTAGGTTTCTCTTGCACTGACGGGAGTCCTGTCCTGAGACAAAAAAAACAGGGTAGAGATTCAGTTTTCAGAAAACCCGCTTTGTACGAATTTTTTTTATTATGGTTAACTGAGGAAAATATCAACCCTGTAATATTAAGGATCATTGAAACAGTCCCCCGGGTTGCTCATAATGGTACTTTGGTGTTGGCATTCACTCAGATTGTCTCAAGGGCATTCAAGGTCAAATGGACTATCTACACCCATGTTGCAGCTAGGCAATGGCTCTCTTCTCAGAGGACACTTTTTCCACATGGATATACTCTGAAAGACGCCTAGGTTTCTCTTGCACCGACGGGAGTCCTGTCCTGAGACAAAAAAAAACAGGGTAGAGATTCAGTTTTCAGAAAACCCGCTTTCTACGAATTTTTTTTATTCTGGTTAACTGAGAAAAATATCAACCCTGTAATATTATAGGATCATGAAACAGTCCCCCAGGTTGCTCATAATGGTACTTTGGTGTTGACATTCACTCAGACTTTCTCAAGGGCATTCAACCTCAAATGGACTATCTACACCCATGTTCCAGCTAGGCAATGGCTCTCTTCCCAGAGGACACTTTTTCCACCACTCTGGTAGAGTTGCTCTCTGCATTTCGTAGACCACGTAGTCCTGTGTTTGTGTTGAAACTTTGGCACGCAGAAACTTTCTTGAGGAACGCGTTTTCTGTGTAACCTATGGGAAAATGCAATTTCACAAAGATGCTTCAGATGAAGGGGTCAGTACAGGGTACATTACCTAAGACACCATCTGTGTCCACTTCTTCTGTGAATAGTACATTGGCCCGTCATGGTACACACTGCACACAGACTTGGTGAAAGCACACCTCACACAGCAGCTTAATCCTGAGAACTCAAGCCCAGAAGAAATACCTCAAAGTTGTGCTGAGATCATGGCATACCCTCTAAGACACCCCTGGACTTCCCTGTCACACAAGTGAGCACATTGGCAATTCGATAACAGGTATGGGTAGCTTTCTTTCAGAAAACCCGCTTCCTGCGAAATGGTTCCATTCCCAGCTTCAAAATCTTCCAACTCGTCAGTATCGGACAACCAGTGTAGCCAACTTTAGGAGCAAGGAAGTTATGCTTCGGCCTTCATATTCACCTCTGTCCTTCACTATTGCGGTCAAGGTCACAGGGTACATAGACAGAGCAAGGCTAAGCAAGGGGATGGAAAACATTTTCAGCCAGGGGTTAAATAGTGTAGGTGTTATGATAGAAAACATTCCTGCCCACTGATCCTGAGAGGAGTACTCTGACCGAGCATCATAAACACTTCATACAGTCCTGGCCTAGAACACACTTTGCTCACAACCCTGATCCTGAGAATTCCACTCAAGAGAAATCATTCAGAATAGTGTTGGAAACAATGGATATACTCTGAAAGACGCCTAGATTTCTCTTGCACTGACGGGAGTCCTGTCCTGAGACGAAAAACAGGGTAGAGATTCAGTTTTCAGAAAACCCGCTTTCTACGAATTGTTTTTATTATGGTTAACTGAGGAAAATATCAACCCTGTAATATTAAGGATCATGAAACAGTCCCCCAGGTTGCTCATAATGGTACTTTGGTGTTTGACATTCACTCAGATTTTCTCAAGGGCACTCAAGGTCAAATGGACTATCTACACCCATGTTCCAGCTAGGCAATGGCTCTCTTCTCAGAGGACACTTTTTCCACATGGATATACTCTGAAAGACGCCTAGGTTTCTCTTGCACTGACGGGAGTCCTGTCCTGAGACAAAAAAACAGGGTAGAGATTCAGTTTTCAGAAAACCCGCTTTCTACGAATTTTTTTTATTCTGGTTAACTGAGGAAAATATCAACCCTGTAATATTAAGGATCATTAAACAGTCCCCCGAGTTGCTCATAATGGTACTTTGGTGTTTGCATTCACTCAGATTGTCTCAAGGGCATTCAAGGTCAAATGGACTATCTACACCCATGTTCCAGCTAGGCAATGGCTCTCTTCTCAGAGGACACTTTTTCCACATGGGTATACTCTGAAAGACGCCTAGGTTTCTCTTGCACTGACGGGAGTCCTGTCCTGAGACAGAAAAAAAACAGGGTAGAGATTCAGTTTTCAGAAAACCCGCTTTGTTGCGAATTTTTTTTATTCTGGTTAACTGAGGAAAATATCAACCCTGTAATATTAAGGATCATGAAACAGTCCCCCGGGTTGCTCATAATGGTACTTTGGTGTTTGCATTCACTCAGATTGTCTCAAGGGCATTCAAGGTCAAATGGACTATCTACACCCATGTTGCAGCTAGGCAATGGCTCTCTTCTCAGAGGACACTTTTTCCACATGGATATACTCTGAAAGACGCCTAGGTTTCTCTTGCACTGACGGGAGTCCTGTCCTGAGACAAAAAAACAGGGTAGAGATTCAGTTTTCAGAAAACCCGCTTTCTACGAATTTTTTTTATTATGGTTAACTGAGAAAAATATCAACCCTGTAATATTATAGGATCATGAAACAGTCCCCCAAGTTGCTCATAATGGTACTTTGGTGTTGACATTCACTCAGACTGTCTCAAGGGCATTCAAGGTCAAATGGACTATCTACACCCATGTTCCAGCTAGGCAATGGCTCTCTTCCCAGAGGACACTTTTTCCACCACTCTGGTATGGTTTCTCTCTGCATTTCGTAGACCACGTATTCCTGTGTTTGTGTTGAAACTTTGGCACGCAGAAACTTCCTTGAGGAGCGCGTTTTCTGTGTAACCTATGGGAAAATGCAATTTCACAAAGATGCTTCAGATGAAGGGGTCAGTACAGGGTACATTACCTAAGACACCATCTGTGTCCACTTCTTCTGTGAATAGTACATTGGCCCGTCATGGTACACACTGCACACAGACTTGGTGAAAGCACACCTCACACAGCAGCTTAATCCTGAGAACTCAAGCCCAGAAGAAATACCTCAAAGTTGTGCTGAGATCATGGCATACCTTCTAAGACACCCCTGGACTTCCCTGTCACACAAGTGAGCACATTGGCAATTCGATAACAGGTATGGGTAGCTTTCTTTCAGAAAACCCGCTTCCTGCGAAATGGTTCCATTCCCAGCTTCAAAATCTTCCAACTCGTCAGTATCGGACCACCAGTGTAGCCAACTTTAGGAGCAAGGAAATTATGCTTCGGCCTTCTTATTCACCTCTGTCCTTCACTATTGCGGTCAAGGCCACAGGGTACATAGACAGAGCAAGGCTAAGCAAGGGGATGGAAATCATTTTCAGCCAGGGGTTAAATAGTGTAGGTGTTATGATAGAAAACATTCCTGCCCACTGATCCTGAGAGGAGTACTCTGACCGAGCATTATAAACACTACACACAGTCCTGGCCTAGAACACACTTTGCTCACAACCCTGATCCTGAGAATTCCACTCAAGAGTAATCATTCAGAATAGTGTTGGAAACAATGGATATACTCTGAAAGACGCCTTGGTTTCTCTTAAACTGACGGGAGTCCTGTCCTGAGACAGAAAAACAGGGTAGAGATTCAGTTTTCAGAAAACCCGCTTTCTACGAATTTTTTTTATTTTGGTTAACTGAGGAAAATATCAACCCTGTAATATTAAGGATCATGAAACAGTCCCCCGAGTTGCTCATAATGGTACTTTGGTGTTTGACATTCACTCAGATTGTCTCAAGGGCATTCAAGGTCAAATGGACTATCTACACCCATGTTCCAGCTAGGCAATGGCTCTCTTCTCAGAGGACACTTTTTCCACATGGGTATACTCTGAAAGACGCCTAGGTTTCTCTTGCACTGACGGGAGTCCTGTCCTGAGACAAAAAAACAGGGTAGAGATTCAGTTTTCAGAAAACCCGCTTTCTACGAATTGTTTTTTATTCTGGTTAACTGAGGAAAATATCAACCCTGTAATATTAAGGATCATGAAACAGTCCCCCGGGTTGCTCATAATGGTACTTTGGTGTTTGCATTCACTCAGATGTCTCAAGGGCATTCAAGGTCAAATGGACTATCTACACCCATGTTCCAGCTAGGCAATGTCTCTCTTCTCAGAGGACACTTTTTCCACATGGATATACTCTGAAAGACGCCTAGGTTTCTCTTGCACTGACGGGAGTCCTGTCCTGAGACAAAAAAACAGGGTAGAGATTCAGTTTTCAGAAAACCCGCTTTCTACGAATTTTTTTTTATTCTGGTTAACTGAGGAAAATATCAACCCTGTAATATTAAGGATCATTAAACAGTCCCCCGAGTTGCTCATAATGGTACTTTGGTGTTTGCATTCACTCAGATTGTCTCAAGGGCATTCAAGGTCAAATGGACTATCTACACCCATGTTGCAGCTAGGCAATGGCTCTCTTCTCAGAGGACACTTTTTCCACATGGATATACTCTGAAAGACGCCTAGGTTTCTCTTGCACTGACGGGAGTCCTGTCCTGAGACAAAAAAACAGGGTAGAGATTCAGTTTTCAGAAAACCCGCTTTCTACGAATTTTTTTTTTATTCTGGTTAACTGAGGAAAATATCAACCCTGTAATATTAAGGATCATTAAACAGTCCCCCGAGTTGCTCATAATGGTACTTTGGTGTTTGCATTCACTCAGATTGTCTCAAGGGCATTCAAGGTCAAATGGACTATCTACACCCATGTTGCAGCTAGGCAATGGCTCTCTTCTCAGAGGACACTTTTTCCACATGGATATACTCTGAAAGATGCCTAGGTTTCTCTTGCACTGACGGGAGTCCTGTCCTGAGACAAAAAAACAGGGTAGAGATTCAGTTTTCAGAAAACCCGCTTTCTACGAATTTTTTTTTTATTCTGGTTAACTGAGGAAAATATCAACCCTGTAATATTAAGGATCATTAAACAGTCCCCCGGGTTGCTCATAATGGTACTTTGGTGTTTGCATTCACTCAGATTGTCTCAAGGGCATTCAAGGTCAAATGGACTATCTACACCCATGTTCCAGCTAGGCAATGTCTCTCTTCTCAGAGGACACTTTTTCCACATGGGTATACTCTGAAAGATGCCTAGGTTTCTCTTGCACTGACGGGAGTCCTGTCCTGAGACAAAAAAAACAGGGTAGAGATTCAGTTTTCAGAAAACCCGCTTTGTACGAATTTTTTTTATTCTGGTTAACTGAGGAAAATATCAACCCTGTAATATTAAGGATCATTAAACAGTCCCCCGGGTTGCTCATAATGGTACTTTGGTGTTTGCATTCACTCAGATTGTCTCAAGGGCATTCAAGGTCAAATGGACTATCTACACCCATGTTGCAGCTAGGCAATGGCTCTCTTCTCAGAGGACACTTTTTCCACATGGATATACTCTGAAAGACGCCTAGGTTTCTCTTGCACTGACGGGAGTCCTGTCCTGAGACAAAAAAAACAGGGTAGAGATTCAGTTTTCAGAAAACCCGCTTTCTACGAATTTTTTTTATTCTGGTTAACTGAGGAAAATATCAACCCTGTAATATTAAGGATCATGAAACAGTCCCCCGAGTTGCTCATAATGGTACTTTGGTGTTGACATTCACTCAGACTATCTCAAGGGCATTCAAGGTCAAATGGACTATCTACACCCATGTTCCAGCTAGGCAATGTCTCTCTTCTCAGAGGACACTTTTTCCACAATACACTCTGGGTAGAGTTGCTCTCTGCATTTCGTAGACCACGTAGTCCTGTGTTTGTGTTGAAACTTTGGCACGCAGAAACTTTCTTGAGGAACGCGTTTTCTGTGTAACCTATGGGAAAATGCAATTTCACAAAGATGCTTCAGATGAAGGGGTCAGTACAGGGTACATTACCTAAGACACCATCTGTGTCCACTTCTTCTGTGAATAGTACATTGGCCCGTCATGGTACACACTGCACACAGACTTGGTGAAAGCACACCTCACACAGCAGCTTAATCCTGAGAACTCAAGCCCAGAAGAAATACCTCAAAGTTGTGCTGAGATCATGGCATACCTTCTAAGACACCCTGGACTTCCCTGTCACACAAGTGAGCACATTGGCAATTCGATAACAGGTATGGGTAGCTTTCTTTCAGAAAACCCGCTTCCTGCGAAATGGTTCCATTCCCAGCTTCAAAATCTTCCAACTCGTCAGTATCCGACCACCAGTGTAGCCAACTTTAGGAGCAAGGAAGTTATGCTTCGGCCTTCATATTCACCTCTGTCCTTCACTATTGTGGTCAAGGTCACAGGGTACATAGACAGAGCAAGGCTAAGCAAGGGGATGGAAAACATTTACAGCCAGGGGTTAAATAGTGTAGGTGTTATGATAGAAAACATTCCTGCCCACTGATCCTGAGAGGAGTACTCTGACCGAGCATTATAAACACTACACACAGTCCTGGCCTAGAACACACTTTGCTCACAACCCTGATCCTGAGAATTCCACTCAAGAGTAATCATTCAGAATAGTGTTGGAAACACTGGATATACTCGGAAAGACGCCTAGATTTCACTTTCACTGACGGGAGTCCTGTCCTCAGACAAAAAACAGGGTAGAGATTCAGTTTTCAGAAAACCCGCTTTCTACGAATTTTTTTTATTCTGGTTAACTGAGGAAAATATCAACCCTGTAATATTAAGGATCATTAAACAGTCCCCCAGGTTGCTCATAATGGTACTTTGGTGTTGACATTCACTCAGATTTTCTCAAGGGCATTCAAGGTCAAATGGACTATCTACACCCATGTTCCAGCTAGGCAATGGCTCTCTTCTCAGAGGACACTTTTTCCACATGGGTATACTCTGAAAGACGCCTAGGTTTCTCTTGCACTGACGGGAGTCCTGTCCTGAGACAAAAAAACAGGGTAGAGATTCAGTTTTCAGAAAACCCGCTTTCTACGAATTTTTTTTTATTCTGGTTAACTGAGGAAAATATCAACCCTGTAATATTAAGGATCATTAAACAGTCCCCCGGGTTGCTCATAATGGTACTTTGGTGTTTGCATTCACTCAGATTGTCTCAAGGGCATTCAAGGTCAAATGGACTATCTACACCCATGTTGCAGCTAGGCAATGGCTCTCTTCTCAGAGGACACTTTTTCCACATGGATATACTCTGAAAGACGCCTAGGTTTCTCTTGCACTGACGGGAGTCCTGTCCTGAGACAAAAAAAAAAACAGGGTAGAGATTCAGTTTTCAGAAAACCCGCTTTCTACGAATTTTTTTTTATTCTGGTTAACTGAGGAAAATATCAACCCTGTAATATTAAGGATCATGAAACAGTCCCCCGGGTTGCTCATAATGGTACTTTGGTGTTTGCATTCACTCAGATTGTCTCAAGGGCATTCAAGGTCAAATGGACTATCTACACCCATGTTGCAGCTAGGCAATGGCTCTCTTCTCAGAGGACACTTTTTCCACATGGATATACTCTGAAAGACGCCTAGGTTTCTCTTGCACTGACGGGAGTCCTGTCCTGAGACAAAAAAAACAGGGTAGAGATTCAGTTTTCAGAAAACCCGCTTTCTACGAATTTTTTTTATTCTGGTTAACTGAGGAAAATATCAACCCTGTAATATTATAGGATCATGAAACAGTCCCCCGAGTTGCTCATAATGGTACTTTGGTGTTTGACATTCACTCAGACTTTCTCAAGGGCATTCAAGGTCAAATGGACTATCTACACCCATGTTCCAGCTAGGCAATGGCTCTCTTCTCAGAGGACACTTTTTCCACTACACTCTGGGCTAGAGTTGCTCTCTGCATTTCGTAGACCACGTAGTCCTGTGTTTGTGTTGAAATTTTGGCACGCAGAAACTTCCTTGAGGAACGCGTTTTCTGTGTAACCTATGGGAAAATGCAATTTCACAAAGATGCTTCAGATGAAGGGGTCAGTACAGGGTACATTACCTAAGACACCATCTGTGTCCACTTCTTCTGTGAATAGTACATTGGCCCGTCATGGTACACACTGCACACAGACTTGGTGAAAGCACACCTCACACAGCAGCTTAATCCTGAGAACTCAAGCCCAGAAGAAATACCTCAAAGTTGTGCTGAGATCATGGCATACCTTCTAAGACACCCCTGGACTTCCCTGTCACACAAGTGAGCACATTGGCAATTCGATAACAGGTATGGGTAGCTTTCTTTCAGAAAACCCGCTTCGTGCGAAATGGTTCCATTCCCAGCTTCAAAATCTTCCAACTCGTCAGTGTCGGACCACCAGTGTAGATAACTTTAGGAGCAAGGAAGTTATGCTTCGGCCTTCATATTCACCTCTGTCCTTCACTATTGCGGTCAAGGTCACAGGGTACATAGACAGAGCAAGGCTAAGCAAGGGGATGGAAAACATTTACAGCCAGGGGTTAAATAGTGTAGGTGTTATGATAGAAAACATTCCTGCCCACTGATCCTGAGAGGAGTACTCTGACCGAGCATCATAAGCACTTCATACAGTCCTGGCCTAGAACACACTTTGCTCACAACCCTGATCCTGAGAATTCCACTCAAGAGAAATCACTCAGAATAGTGTTGGAAACAATAGATATACTCTGAAAGACACCTAGAGTTCACTTTCACTGACGGGACTCCTGTCCTCAGACGAAAAACAGGGTAGAGATTCAATTTTCAGAAAACCCGCTTTCTACGAATTGTTTTTTTTTCTGGTTAACTGAGGAAAATATCAACCCTGTAATATTATAGGATCATTAAACAGTCCCCCGGGTTGCTCATAATGGTACTTTGGTGTTTGCATTCACTCAGATTTTCTCAAGGGCACTCAAGGTCAAATGGACTATCTACACCCATGTTCCAGCTAGGCAATGGCTCTCTTCTCAGAGGACACTTTTTCCACATGGGTATACTCTGAAAGACGCCTAGGTTTCTCTTGCACTGACGGGAGTCCTGTCCTGAGACAAAAAAACAGGGTAGAGATTCAGTTTTCAGAAAACCCGCTTTCTACGAATTGTTTTTTATTATGGTTAACTGAGGAAAATATCAACCCTGTAATATTAAGGATCATGAAACAGTCCCCCGGGTTGCTCATAATGGTACTTTGGTGTTTGCATTCACTCAGATTGTCTCAAGGGCATTCAAGGTCAAATGGACTATCTACACCCATGTTCCAGCTAGGCAATGGCTCTCTTCTCAGAGGACACTTTTTTCCACATGGATATACTCTGAAAGACGCCTAGGTTTCTCTTGCACTGACGGGAGTCCTGTCCTGAGACAAAAAAAACAGGGTAGAGATTCAGTTTTCAGAAAACCCGCTTTCTACGAATTTTTTTTATTATGGTTAACTGAGAAAAATATCAACCCTGTAATATTATAGGATCATGAAACAGTCCCCCACGTTGCTCATAATGGTACTTTGGTGTTTGCATTCACTCAGATGTCTCAAGGGCATTCAAGGTCAAATGGACTATCTACACCCATGTTCCAGCTAGGCAATGGCTCTCTTCTCAGAGGACACTTTTTCCACCACTCTGGTAGAGTTGCTCTCTGCATTTCGTAGACCACGTAGTCCTGTGTTTGTGTTGAAATTTTGGCACGCAGAAACTTCCTTGAGGAACGCGTTTTCTGTGTAACCTATGGGAAAATGCAATTTCACAAAGATGCTTCAGATGAAGGCGTCAGTACAGGGTACATTACCTAAGACACCATCTGTGTCCACTTCTTCTGTGAATAGTACATTGGCCCGTCATGGTACACACTGCACACAGACTTGGTGAAAGCACACCTCACACAGCAGCTTAATCCTGAGAACTCAAGCCCAGAAGAAATACCTCAAAGTTGTGCTGAGATCATGGCATACCTTCTAAGACACCCCTGGACTTCCCTGTCACACAAGTGAGCACATTGGCAATTCGATAACAGGTATGGGTAGCTTTCTTTCAGAAAACCCGCTTCGTGCGAAATGGTTCCATTCCCAGCTTCAAAATCTTCCAACTCGTCAGTATCGGACAACCAGTGTAGCCAACTTTAGGAGCAAGGAAATTATGCTTCGGCCTTCTTATTCACCTCTGTCCTTCACTATTGCGGTCAAGGCCACAGGGTACATAGACAGAGCAAGGCTAAGCAAGGGGATGGAAATCATTTACAGCCAGGGGTTAAATAGTGTAGGTGTTATGATAGAAAACATTCCTGCCCACTGATCCTGAGAGGAGTACTCTGACCGAGCATTATAAACACTACACACAGTCCTGGCCTAGAACACACTTTGCTCACAACCCTGATCCTGAGAATTCCACTCAAGAGTAATCATTCAGAATAGTGTTGGAAACACTGGATATACTCGGAAAGACGCCTAGATTTCACTTTCACTGATGAGAGTCCTGTCCTCAGACGAAAAGCAGGGTAGAGATTCAGTTTTCAGAAAACCCGCTTTCTACGAATTGTTTTTATTATTGTTAACTGAGAAAAATATCAACCCTGTAATATTATAGGATCATAAACAGTCCCCCAGGTTGCTCATAATGGTACTTTGGTGTTGACATTCACTCAGATTTTCTCAAGGGCACTCAAGGTCAAATGGACTATCTACACCCATGTTCCAGCTAGGCAATGTCTCTCTTCTCAGAGGACACTTTTTCCACATGGGTATACTCTGAAAGACGCCTAGGTTTCTCTTGCACTGACGGGAGTCCTGTCCTGAGACAAAAAAACAGGGTAGAGATTCAGTTTTCAGAAAACCCGCTTTCTACGAATTTTTTTTATTATGGTTAACTGAGGAAAATATCAACCCTGTAATATTAAGGATCATGAAACAGTCCCCCGGGTTGCTCATAATGGTACTTTGGTGTTTGACATTCACTCAGATTGTCTCAAGGGCATTCAAGGTCAAATGGACTATCTACACCCATGTTCCAGCTAGGCAATGGCTCTCTTCTCAGAGGACACTTTTTTCCACATGGATATACTCTGAAAGACGCCTAGGTTTCTCTTGCACTGACGGGAGTCCTGTCCTGAGACAAAAAAACAGGGTAGAGATTCAGTTTTCAGAAAACCCGCTTTCTACGAATTTTTTTTATTCTGGTTAACTGAGAAAAATATCAACCCTGTTATATTATAGGATCATGAAACAGTCCCCCACTTTGCTCATAATGGTACTTTGGTGTTGACATTCACTCAGACTTTCTCAAGGGCATTCAACCTCAAATGGACTATCTACACCCATGTTCCAGCTAGGCAATGGCTCTCTTCCCAGAGGACACTTTTTCCACACACTCTGGTAGAGTTGCTCTTTGCATTTCGTAGACCACGTAGTCCTGTGTTTGTGTTGAAACTTTGGCACGCAGAAACTTTCTTGAGGAACGCGTTTTCTGTGTAACCTATGGGAAAATGCAATTTCACAAAGATGCTTCAGATGAAGGCGTCAGTACAGGGTACATTACCTAAGACACCATCTGTGTCCACTTCTTCTGTGAATAGTACATTGGCCCGTCATGGTACACACTGCACACAGACTTGGTGAAAGCACACCTCACACAGCAGCTTAATCCTGAGAACTCAAGCCCAGAAGAAATACCTCAAAGTTGTGCTGAGATCATGGCATACCTTCTAAGACACCCCTGGACTTCCCTGTCACACAAGTGAGCACATTGGCAATTCGATAACAGGTATGGGTAGCTTTCTTTCAGAAAACCCGCTTCGTGCGAAATGGTTCCATTCCCAGCTTCAAAATCTTCCAACTCGTCAGTGTCGGACCACCAGTGTAGATAACTTTAGGAGCAAGGAAGTTATGCTTCGGCCTTCATATTCACCTCTGTCCTTCACTATTGCGGTCAAGGTCACAGGGTACATAGACAGAGCAAGGCTAAGCAAGGGGATGGAAAACATTTACAGCCAGGGGTTAAATAGTGTAGGTGTTATGATAGAAAACATTCCTGCCCACTGATCCTGAGAGGAGTACTCTGACCGAGCATTATAAACACTACACACAGTCCTGGCCTAGAACACACTTTGCTCACAACCCTGATCCTGAGAATTCCACTCAAGAGTAATCATTCAGAATAGTGTTGGAAACAATGGATATACTCTGAAAGACGCCTAGGTTTCTCTTGCACTGACGGGAGTCCTGTCCTGAGACAAAAAACAGGGTAGAGATTCAGTTTTCAGAAAACCCGCTTTCTACGAATTTTTTTATTCTGGTTAACTGAGAAAAATATCAACCCTGTAATATTATAGGATCATGAAACAGTCCCCCAGGTTGCTCATAATGGTACTTTGGTGTTGACATTCACTCAGATTTTCTCAAGGGCATTCAAGGTCAAATGGACTATCTACACCCATGTTCCAGCTAGGCAATGGCTCTCTTCCCAGAGGACACTTTTTCCACCACTCTGGTAGAGTTGCTCTCTGCATTTCGTAGACCACGTATTCCTGTGTTTGTGTTGAAACTTTGGCACGCAGAAACTTCCTTGAGGAGCGCGTTTTCTGTGTAACCTATGGGAAAATGCAATTTCACAAAGATGCTTCAGATGAAGGGGTCAGTACAGGGTACATTACCTAAGACACCATCTGTGTCCACTTCTTCTGTGAATAGTACATTGGCCCGTCATGGTACACACTGCACACAGACTTGGTGAAAGCACACCTCACACAGCAGCTTAATCCTGAGAACTCAAGCCCAGAAGAAATACCTCAAAGTTGTGCTGAGATCATGGCATACCCTTCTAAGACACCCCTGGACTTCCCTGTCACACAAGTGAGCACATTGGCAATTCGATAACAGGTATGGGTAGCTTTCTTTCAGAAAACCCGCTTCGTGCAAAATGGTTCCATTCCCAGCTTCAAAATCTTCCAACTCGTCAGTATCGGACAACCAGTGTAGCCAACTTTAGGAGCAAGGAAGTTATGCTTCGGCCTTCATATTCACCTCTGTCCTTCACTATTGCGGTCAAGGCCACAGGGTACATAGACAGAGCAAGGCTAAGCAAGGGGATGGAAAACATTTACAGCCAGGGGTTAAATAGTGTAGGTGTTATGATAGAAAACATTCCTGCCCACTGATCCTGAGAGGAGTACTCTGACCGAGCATCATAAGCACTTCACACAGTCCTGGCCTAGAACACACTTTGCTCACAACCCTGATCCTGAGAATTCCACTCAAGAGAAATCATTCAGAATAGTGTTGGAAACAATGGATATACTCGGAAAGACGCCTAGATTTCACTTTCACTGACGGGAGTCCTGTCCTCAGAGGAAAAACAGGGTAGAGATTCAATTTTCAGAAAACCCGCTTTTGGTTTATTATGGTTAGGGTTAAGGTTAGGGTTAGGGTTAGCATTAGGGTAAGGGTTAAGGTTAGGATTAGGGTTAGGGTTAGGGTTACGTTTAGCAGTTAGGGTTTGGGTTAGGTTTAGGATTGTGGTTAGGTTTAGGGTTAGGGGTTATGGTCAGGGGTAGGCGTTAGGGTTTGGGTTAGGATTTAGGTTTATGGGTAGGGTTAGGGTTAGGTTTAGGGTTAAGGTTAGCATTAGGGTTAGGGTGAGAATTACGGATTACGAGTACAGTTAGGGTTAGGGTTTAAGGTTAGGGTGTGTGAGGGTGAGGGTTAGGTTTAAGGTTAGCATCAGGGGTTAGGATTAGGCTTAGGGTTAGGGTTAGGTTTAGGCTTAGCGTTAACATTTGGGTTAGGGTTAACGTTATGGTTAGGGTTAGGATTACGGTTAGGGTTAGGATTAGGGTTAGGGTTAGGATTAGTGGTTAGAATTAGCGTTAGGGTTAGGGGTTAGGGTTATTGTTAGGGTTAGGGTTAGGGTTAGGGTTAGGGTTAGCATTAGTCTTAAGTTTAGGGTTAGGGTTACAGTTAGCGGTTTGGGTTAGGATTGGGGTTAGGAATAGGGTTAGGGTTAGTGGTTAGGGTTGGGGTTACATTAGGATTAGGGTTAGGGTTAGGGTTGCGGTTAGTAGCTAGGGTTTGGGTTAGGGTTACGTTTAGGGTTATCATTAGGATTAGGATTAGGGTTAGGGTTTCCGTTAGCGGTTAGGGCTACTGTTAGGATTAAGGGTTAGGAATAGTGTTAGGGTTAGGATTAGGGTTAGGGTTAGGGTTAGCTTTAGGGTAAGGGTTAGGGTTAGGGTAAGTGTTAGTGTTAGGATTAGGGTTTGGTTAGGGATTAGGGTTATGGTTAGGGTTAGGGTTAAGGTTAGGGTTAGCAATAGTGTTAGGGTTAGGATTAGGGTTAGGGTTAGCATTAGGGTTAGGGTTTGGGTTAGGGGTTAGGATTAGGGTTAGTGTTAGGGTTAGAAGTTACGTTTAGAGTTAGGCGTTTGAGTTAGGGTTAGGGTAAGTGTTAGGGTTATGATTGGGGTTTGGTTAGGGGTTAGGGTTATGGTTAGGGTTAGGGTTAAGTTTAGGGTTAGCAATAGGGTTAGGGTTAGGATTAGGGTTTGGGTTAGTGTTAGGGTTAGGGTTAGGGTTAGAAGTTACGTTTAGGGTTAGGGGTTTGGGCTAGGGTTAGGGTTTGGATTAGGGTTACGGTTACGATTAGTGGCTAGGATTAGGGTTTGGTTAGGGCTTAGGGTTATGATTAGGTTTAGGGTTAAGGTTAGGGTTAGCAACAGGGTTAGGGTTAGGATTAGGGTTAGGGTTAGCAATAGGGTTAGGGTTAGTATTAGGGGTTAGGAGTAGGGTTAGGGTTAGGGGTTAGGGTTAGGATTAGGGTTAGGGTGAGGGCTAGGGTGAGGATGAGGGTGAGGCTGAGGGTGAGGGTTACGGTTAGGTTTAGGGTTACGGTTAGAGTTAGGATTAGGGGTTAGGATTAGGGTTAGGGTTAGAGACTAGGGTTAGTGTTAGGGTTAGGATTAGGGTTGTGGTTAGGATTAGGGGTTAGGATTAGTGTTTTGGTAGGGGTGAGCATTATACTTAGGGTTAGGGTTAGGGTTAGCCTTAGGGTTAAGGTTAGCATTAGGGTTAGGGTTAGGATTAGGGTTAGGGTTAGGGTGAGGGCGAGGTTGAGGATGAGGGTAAGGCTGAGGGTGAGGGTTATGGTTAGTGGTTAGGATTAGGGTCAGGATTAGCGGTTAGGAATGGTGTTAGGGTTAGTGTTAGCATTCGGGTTAGGTTTACGGTTAGGGTTACGGTTAGCAGTTAGGGTTTGGGTGGGTTAGGATTATGGGTTATGGTTAGGGTTAGGGTTAGGTTTAGGTTTAGTTTTAGTGTTAGCTCTAGGGTTAGTGTTAGGGTTAGTTTAGGTGTAGCATTACGGTTAGGTTTAGGGTTACGGTTAGCGTTAGGATTAGGGGTTATGGTTAGGGTTAGGGTTAGTGTTAGGGTTAGGATTAGTGTTAGGGTTAGGTTTAGGGTTTGGTTAGGGTTTAAGGTTATGGTCAGGTTTAGGGTTAAGGATAGGGTTTGGGTTAGCTTTAGGGTTAGAGTTAATGTTAGCATTAGGTTAGGGTTAGGATTGGGGGTTAGAATTAGGGTTAGGGTTATGGTTAGGGTTACGGTTAGCAGTTAGGGTTTGGGTTAGGGTTAGAATTAGGGGTTATAATTAGGGTTAGGGTTAGGTTTAAGTTTAGGTATAGCGTTAGCACTAGGGTTAGTGTTAGGGTTAGGGTTAGGAGTTAGAGTTAGGATTAGTGTTAGGGTGAGGGTGAGGGTGACGATGAGGGTGAGGCTGAGGGGGAGGTTTATTTTTAGGGTTAGGGTTTAGGGTTGGGGTTAGTTTTAGGGTTAGGGTTATGGTTAGGATTAGGGGGTTTAGGATCAGGGTTAGGGTTATGGGTTAGGGTAAGGTTAGCGTTAGCATTAGGTTCAGGGTTAGGGTTACGGTTAGCAGTTAGGGCTTGGGTTAGGGTTAGGATTAGGGTTAGGTTTAGGGTTAGAAGTTACATTTAGGGTTAGGCGTAAGGGTTAGGGTTAGGATTGAGGGTTAGGGTTAGGGTTAGCATTAGGGTTAGGGTTAGGGTTAGGATAAGGGTTAGGGTTAGGTTAAGTGTTAGGGTTAGGATTAGGGTTTGGTTAGGGGTTAGATTTATGGGTAGGGTTAGGGTTAAGGTTAAGGTTAGCAATAGGGTTAGGGTTAGGATTAGGGTTTGGTTAGGGGTTAGATTTATGGGTAGGGTTAGGGTTAAGGTTAAGGTTAGCAATAGGGTTAGGGTTAGGATTAAGGTTACGGTTAGGATTAGTGGCTAAGATTAGGTTTTGGTTGGGGCTCAGGGTTATAATTAGGTTTAGGGTTAGGATTAGCATTAGGGTTAGGTATAGGATTAGGGGTTAGGATTAGGGTTAGTGTTTGGGGTTAGGGTTAGGATTAGGGTTAGGGTGAGGGTGAGTGTGAGAATGAGGGTGAGGTTGAGGGTGAGGGTCAGGGTTAGGGTTAGGGTTATGGTGGCCGTTAGGGTTAAAGTTAGGATTAGTGGTTAGGAATAGTGTTAGGGTTAGGTTAAGCATTAGGGTTAGGGTTAGAGTTAAGGTTACCGTTAGCAGTTAGGGTTCTAATTAGGGTTCGAATCATGTTAACGTTAGGGTTAGAGGTTAGGGTTAGGGTTATGGTTAGGGTTGGGGTTAACCATAGGGATAGGGTTAGCATTAGGGTTAGGTTTACATTAGGGTTAGGGTTAGGATTCAGGATTAGTGTTAGGGTTAGTGTTAGCATTAGGGTTAGGGTTATGGATAGGGTTAGCATTACAGTTAGGGTTAGGGTTAAGGTTACCATTAGCGTTAGGATTAGGAGTTAAATTTAGGGTTAGGGGTTAGTGTTAGGGTTAGGATTAGCGTTAGAGCTAGGATTAGGGGTTAGAATTAGGGTTTGGTTAGGGGTTAGGGTTATGGTTAGGGTTAGGGTTAAGTTAAGGATAAGGGTTAGCCTTAGGGTTAGGTTTACGGTTAGGGTTAGCATTAGTGTTATGTTTAGGATTAGGGTTTAATATTAGGGTTATGGTTAGGGGTTAGGATTAGGATTAGGGCTAGGGTGAGGGCAGGGTGAGGATGAGGGTGATGCTGAGGATGAGAGTTAGGGTTACGGTTAGGGTTATGGTCAGCGGATAGGGTTATGATTATGGGTTAGGAATAGTGTTAGGGTTAGGGTTAGCATTATGGTTAGGGTTAGGGTTAGAAATTAGGGTTTGGGATAGGGTTAGGATTAGGGTTAGTTTTAGGGTTAGGGGTTAGAATTAGTGTTTGGGTTAGGATTAGTGTTAGCATTAGGTTTATGGTTAGGTTTAGGGGTTAGAATTAGCCTTCGGTTAGGGGTTATGGTTATTGTTAGGGTTAGGGTTAGCGGTTAGGATAAGGGTTTGGTTAAAGTTTAGTGTTAGGGTTATTTTAGGGGTTAGGGTTAGGGTTAGGGTTAGGGTTAGTGTTTAGGGTTAGGATTAGGATTTTGGGTTCTGGTTAGGGTCAGGATTTAGGGTTAGGGTTAGCATTGGGGTTAGTGTTAGGATTCGGGTTTAGAATTAAGGTTCCGGTTAGAGTTAGCATTACGGTTAAGGTTAGGGTTAAGGTTACGGTTAGAGTTAGTATTACTGGTTAAAGTTAGAGTTAGGGTCAGGGGTTAGAGTTAGTATTAGGTTTAGGATTAGCGTTAGAGTTAGGATTAGGGGTTAGGATTAGAGTTTGGTTAGGGGTTAGGGTTATGGTTGGGGTTAGGGTTAAGGTTAGGGTTACCATTAGGGTTAGGGTTAGGATTAGGGGTTAGAATTAGGGTTAGGGTTAGGATTAGGGTTAGGGTGAGGGCGAGGGTGAGGATGAGGGTGAGGCTGAGGGTGAGGGTTAGGGTTAGGGTTATGGTCACCGGTAAGGGTTACGGTTAGTATTAGGGGTTAGGAATAGTGTTAGGGTTAGCATTAGGGTTAGAGTTACGGTTAGGATTACGGTTAGCAGTTAGGGTTTGGGTTAGGGTTAGGATTAGGGGTTATGGTTAGGGTAAGGTTTAGGTTTAGGTTTAGCATTAGCACTAGGGTTAGTGTTATGGTTAGGGTTAGCATTATGATTAGGGCTAGGGTTACAGTTAGCGTTAGGATTACGGGTTATGGTTAGGGTTAGGGCTATTGTTAGGGTTAGGATTAGAGATAGGGTTAGGGATAGTTCTAGGTTTAGGGTTTGGTTACGGGTTAGGGTTATGGTCAGGTTTAGGGTTAAGGAGAGCGTTAGGGTTAGCATTAGGTTTAGGGTTAGTGTTAGCATTAGGGTTGGGGTTAGCATTAGGGGTTAGGATTAGGGTTAGTGTTAGGAGTTAGGGTTAGTATTAGGGTTAGGTTGAGGGTGACGGTGAGGGTGAGGATGAGGGTGAGGCTGAGGGGGAGGGTTATTGTTAGGGTTAGGGTTTAGGGTTAGGGTTAGGGTTAGCTTTAGGGTTAGGGTTAGGATTAGGCGTGTTAGGATCAGGTTTAGGGTTAGGGGTTGGGGTTAGGTTAGGGTTAGCATTAGGGTTAGGGATAGGGTTAGGTTAGCAGTTTGGGCTTGGGTTAGGGTTAGGATTAAGGGTTAGGATTAGGGTTAGTTTTAGGGTTAGATGTTACGGTTAGGGTTAGGTGTTAGGGTTAGCGTTAGGATTGAGGGTTAGGGTTAGGGTTAGCATTAGGGTTAGGGTTAGGGTTTCGGTGAGGGTTAGCATTACGATTAGGGTTAGTGTTACGGTTAGAGTTAGGATTAGGGGTTAGGGTTAGGGTTAGAGTTAGTGTTGGGGTTAGGGTTACGGTTACAGTTAGCAGTTAGGGTTTGGGTTAGGTTTAGGATGGGGGTTTAGGATTAGGGTTAGGTTTAGTGTTAGGGGTTATGGTTAGGGGTAGGAGTTAGGGTTAGGATTAGGATTTAGGGTTATGGTTATGGTTAGGGTTAGGGTTACAGTTAGGGTTAGCATTAGGGGTTAGGATTAGTATTAGGGTTAGGGTTATGGGTTAGGCTTAGTGTTAGGGTTAGGATTAGGGTTAGCATTAGCCTTAGGGTTAGGATTAGGGGTTAGCATTAGCCTTCGGTTAGGAGTTAGGGTTATTGTTAGGGTTGGGGTTAGTGTTAGGGTTAGCATTAGACTTAGGTTTAGGGTTAGGGTTACAGTTAGCGGTTTGGGTTAGGATTCGGGGTTAGGAATAATGTTAGGGTTAGGATTAGGGTTAGGGTTAGGGTTAGCTTTAGGGTAAGGGTTAGGTTTAGGATAAGTGTTAGGCTTAGGATTAGGGTTTGGTTAGGGGTTAGGGTTAGGGTTAGGGTTAGGGTTAGGGTTAAGGGTAGGGTTAGCAATAGGTTTAGGGTTAGGATTAGGGTTAGTGTTAGCATTAGGGTTAGGGTTAGGGTTAGGGGTTAGGATTAGAGTTAGGGTTAGGGTTAGAAATTACGTTTAGGGTTAGGGGTTTGGGTTAGGGTTAGGGTTAGGGTTAGGGTTAGGGTTAGAATAAAGGTTAAGGTTAGGATTAGGGTTTGGTTAGGGGTTAGGTTTATTGTTAGGGTTAGGGTTAAGGTTACGGTTAGCAATAGGGTTAGGGTTAGGATTAGGGTTATGGTTAGCATTAGGGTTAGGGTTAGGGTAAGGGTTAGGGCTAGGGTTAGGGTTAGGGTTAGAAGTTACGTTTAGTGTTAGGGGTTTGGGTTAGGGTTAGGGTTAGGGTTAGGATTAGGGTTACGGTTCGGATTAGTGGCTAGGATTAGGATTTGGTTAGGGATTAGGGTTATGTTTAGGTTTATGGTTAAGGTTAGGTTTACGGTTAGCATTAGGGTTAGTGTTATGTTTAGGGTTAGGATTAGGGTTAGGGTGAGGGTGAGTGTAAAAATGAGGGTGAGGCTGAGGGTGAGGGTCAGGGTTAGAGTTAGGGTTATGGTTGGCGGTTAGAGTTAGGGTTAGGATTAGTTTTTAGGAATAGGGTTAGGGTTAGGGTTAGGTTTAGGGTTAGGGTTAGGGTTAGGGTTAGTGGTTAGGGTTAGGGTAAGTGTCAGGGTTAGGATTAGGGTTTGGTTAGAGGTTAGGGTTATGGTTAGTGTTAGGGTTAAGGTTAGGGTTAGCAATAGGGTTTGGTTAGTGGTTAGGGTTATGGTTAGGGTTAGGGTTAAGTTTAGGGTTACCAATATGGTTAGGGTTAGTGTTAGGGTTAGGGTTAGAAGTTACTTTTAGGGTTAGGGGTTTGGGTTAGGGTTAGGGTCAGTGTAAGGTTTAGGGTTAAGGTAAGTGTTAGGGTTAGGTTTAGGGTTTGGTTAGTGATTAGGGTTATGGTTAGGGTTAGGGTTAAGGTTAGGGTTGGCAATAGGGTAAGAGTTAGGGTTAGGGTTAGAAGTTTCTTTTAGGGTTGGGGTTTGGTTTAGGGTTAGTGTTAGGGAAAGGGATAGGGTTAAGGTAAGTGCAGGGTTAGTGTTAGGGTTTGGTTAGTGATTAGGGTTATGGTTAGGGTTAGGGTTAAGGTTAGGGTTAGCAATAGGGTTTGGTTAGGGGTTAGGGTTATGGTTAGGGTTAGGGTTAGCAATAGGGTTTCGTTAGGGGTTAGGGTTATGGTTAGGGTTAGGGTTAAGTTTAGGGTTAGCAATAGGGTTAGGGTTAGGGTTAGGGTTAGGAGTTAGGGTTAGGGTTAGGGTTATGGTTAGGGTTAGGGTTAGAGTTAGGGTAAGTGTTAGGGTTAGGATTAGGGTTTGGTTAGTGGTTAGGTTTATGGTTAGGGTTAGGGTTAAGGTTAGGGTTAGGAATAGGGTTTGGTTAGGGGTTAGGGTTATGGTTAGGTTTAGGGTTAGCAATAGGGTTAGATTTAGGGTTAGGGTTAGGGTTAGGGTTTGGTTAGGGTTAGCAGAGGTTAGGATTAGGGTTTGGTTAGGATTTTGGGTTATGGTTAGGGTTAGGGTTAGGGTTAGGGTTACCATTAGGGTTTGGTTAGGGGTTAGGGTTATGGTTAGGGTTAGGGTTAAGTTTAGGGTTAGCAATAGGGTTAGGGTTAGGATTAGGGTTAGGGTTAGAATTTCTTTTAGGGTTAGGTGTTTTGGTAAGGGTTAGGGTTAGTGTAAGGGTTAGTGTTAGGGTAAGTGTTAGGGTTAGGATTAGGGTTTGGTTAGTGGTTAGGGTTATGGTTAGGGTTAGGGTTAAGGTTAGGATTAGCAATAGGGTTAGGTTTAGGGTTAGGGTTAGGGTTAGGGTCAGGTTAGTTTAAGTTAAGGGTAAGGGTTAGGATTAGGGTTTGGTTAGTGGTTAGGGTTAGGGTTAGGGTTAGAAATTACTCTTAGGCTTAGGGGTTGGGGTTAGGGTTAGGGTTAGTGTAAGGGTTAGGGTTAGGGTAAGTGTTAGGGTTAGGATTAGAGTTTGGTTAGTGTTTAGGGTTATGGTTAGGGTTAGGGTTAAGGTTAGGGTTAGCGATAGGCTTTGGTTAGGGGTTAGGGTTATGGTTAGGGTTAGGGTTAGCAATAGGTTTTGGTTAGGGGTTAGGGTTATGGTTAGGGTTAAGGTTAGGATTAGCAATAGGGTTAGGGTTAGGGTTAGGGTTAGGGTTAGAAGTTACGTTTTAGGGTTAGGGGTTGGGTTAGGGTTAGGGTTAGGATTAGGTTAAGGGTTAGGGTTAGGGTTAGTGTTAGGGGTAGGATTAGGGTTTGGTTAG
>NW_026521835.1:37500-55000 GCF_021234435.1 Artibeus jamaicensis
AAGGTTAGGGTTAGCAATAGGTTTAGGTTTAGGGTTAGGGTTAGAAGTTACTTTTAGGGTTAGGGGTTTGGGCTAGGGTTAGGGTTAGTGTAAGTGTTAGGGTTAGGTAAGTGTTAGGGTTAGGATTAGGGTTTGGTTAGTGGTTAGGGTTATGGTTAGGGCTAGGGTTAAGGTTAGGGTTAGCAATAGGGTTTGGTTAGTGGTTAGGGTTATGGTTAGGGTTAGGATTAGCAAGAGGGTTAGGTTTAGGGTTAGGGTTAGGTTTAGGGTGTGGTTAGGGTTAGGGTAAGTGTCAGGGTTAGGATTAGGGTTTGGTTAGATGTTCGGGTTATGGTTAGTGTTAGGGTTAAGGTTAGGGTTAGCAATAGGGTTTGGTTAGTGGTTAGGGTTATGGTTAAGGTTAGGGTTAAGTGTAGGGTTAGCAATAGGGTTAGGGTTAGTGTTAGGGTTAGGGTTAGAAGTTACTTTTAGGGTTAGGGGTTTGGGTTAGGGTTAGGGTTAGTGTGGGTTAGGGTTAAGGTAAGTGTTAGGGTTAGGATTAGGGTTTGGTTAGTGGTTAGGGTTATGGTTAGGGTTAGGGTTAAGGTTAGGGTTGGCAATAGGGTTAGGGTTAGGGTTAGGGTTAGAAGTTACTTTTAGGGTTAGTGGTTTGGGTTAGGATTAGGGTTAGGGTAAGTGTTAGGGTTAAGGTAAGTGTTAGGGTTAGGATTTGGGTTTGGTTAGTGGTTAGGGTTATGATTAGGGTTAGGTTAAGGTTAGGGTAAGTATTAGGGTTTGGTTAGGGGTTAGGGTTATGGTTAGGGTTAGGGTTAGCAATAGGGTTTGGTTAGGGGTTAGGGTTAGTGTTAGGGTTAGGGTTAGGGTTAAGTTTAGGTTTGGCAATAGGGTAAGGGTTAGGGTTAGGGTTAGAAGTTACTTTTAGGGTTGGGGTTTGAGTTATGGTTAGGGTTAGTGTAAGAGTTAGAGTTAGGGTAAGTGTTAGTGTTAGGATTAGGGTTTGGTTAGTGGTTAGGTTTATGGTTAGGGTTAGGGTTAAGGTTAGGGTTAGGAATAGGGTTTGGTTAGGGGTTAGGGTTATGGTTATGTTTAGGGTTAGCAATAGGGTTAGATTTAGGGTTAGGGTAAGGTGTAGGGTGTGGTTAGGGTTAGCGAAGTGTTAGGATTAGGGTTTGGTTAGGATTTTGGGTTATGGTTAGAGTTAGGGTTAAGGTTAGGGTTAGCAATAGGGTTTGGTTAGGGGTTAGGGTTATGATTAAGGTTAGGGTTAAGTTTAGGGTTAGCAATAGGGTTAGGGTTAGGGTTAGGGTTAGGGTTAGAAGTTTCTTTTAGGGTTAGGTGTTTTGGTTAGGGTTAGGGTTAGTGTAAGGGTTATTGTTAGGGTAAGTCTTAGGGTTAGGATTAGGGTTTGGTTAGTGGTTAGGGTTATGGTTAGGGTTAGGGTTAAGGTTAGGGTTAGCAATAGGGTTAGGTTTAGGGCTAGGGTTAGGGTTAGGTCGGTTGGTTTAGGTTAAGGGTTAGGGTTAGGATTAGGGTTTGTTAGTGGTTAGGGTTAGGGTTAGGGTTAGAAGTTACTTTTAGGCTTAGGGGTTTGGGTTAGGGTTAGGGTTAGTGTAAGGGTTAGGGTTAGGGTAAGTGTTAGGGTTAGGATTAGAGTTTAGGTTAGTGTTTAGGGTTATGGTTAGGGTTAGGGTTAAGTGTTAGGGTTAGCAATAGGCTTTGGTTAGGGGTTAGGGTTATGGTTAGGGTTAGGGTTAGCAATAGGTTTTGGTTAGGGTTAGGGTTATGGTTAGGGTTAAGGTTAGGATTAGCAATAGGTTAGGGTTAGGGTTAGGGTTAGGGTTAGAAGTAACTTTTAGGGATAGGGTTGGGTTAGGGTTAGGGTTAGGATTAGGGTAAGGTTACGGTTAAGTCAGTGTTAGGGGTAGGATTAGGGTTTGGTTAGTGGTTAGGGTTATGGTTAGTGTTAGGGTTAAGGTTAGGATTAGCAATAGAGTTAGGGTTAGGGTTAGGGTTAGAAGTTACTTTTAGGGTTAGGATTTGGGTTAGGTTTAGGGTTAGTAGGGTTAGGGTTAGGGTAAGTGTTAGGGTTAGGAGTAGGGTTTGGTTAGTGGTTAGGGTTATGGTTAGGGTTATGGTTAAGGTTAGGGTTAGCAATAGGTTTGGTTAGGGTTAGGGTTAGGGTTAAGGTTAGGGTCAGCAATAGGGTTTGGTTTGGCGTTAGGATTATGGTTAGGGTTAGGGTTAGGTTTAAGGTTAGGATTAGCAATAGGGTTAGGGTTAGGGTTAGGGTTAGGGTTAGGGTTTGGAAGTTACAGGGTTAGGTGTTTGTGTTAGGGTTAGGTAAGGTTTAGGGTTAGGGTTAGGGTTAGTAATAGGGTTTAGGTTAGGGGTTAGGTTATGGTTAGGGTTAGGGTTAGCAATAGGGTTTTGTTAGGGGTTAGAGTTATGGTTAGGTTTATGGTTAAGGATAGGGTTAGCAATAGGGTTAGGGTAAGGGTGAGGGTGAGGTTGAGGATGAGGGTGAGGCTGAGGGTGAGGGTTAGAGTTACGGTTACAGTTAACGGTTAGGGATAGCTTTAGGATTAGCGGTAAAAAATAGTGTTAGGGTTAGTGTTAGCATTCGGGTTAGGGATACGGTTAGGGTTAGCAATAGGGTTAGGGTTAGCATTAGGGTTAGTGTTAGAGTTACGGTTAGGGTTAGAAGTTCTGTTTAGGGTTAGGGATTTTGGTTATGTGTAGGGTTAGTGTTAGGATTAGGGTTACGGTTAGGAATAGTGGCTAGGATTAGGGTTTGGTTAGGGCTTAGGGTTGTGATTAGGTTTAGGGTTAAGATTAGGTTAGGGTTAGTATTAGGTGTAGGATTAGGGTTAGCAATAGGGTTAGGGTTAGAGTTACGGTTATCGTTAAAATTACGGGTTAGGGTAGGGTTAGGGTCAGATGTTAAGGTGAGTGTTAGGGATAGGGTTAGAATTAGAGTTACGTTTCACAGTTAGGTTTTGGGTTAATGTTAGGATTAGGGGTTAGGATTAGGGTTAGTTTTAGGGTTTGGGGTTATGGTCAACGTAAGGGTTAGGGTTAGGTTAGGATTTAGAGTTATGGGTAGGGTTAGCGTTAGGGTTAAGGTTATTAGGGTTAGGGATAGGATTAGGGTTAGGGTAACGGTTAACGTTAGAGTTGTTGTTAGAGTTAAGATTAGGGGTTAGGATTAGTGTTATGTGTAGTGTTGGAAGTTAGGGTTAGGGGTTAGGGTTAGGATTTAGGGTTAGGGTTAGCATTAGGATTAGGGTTAGGGTTAGCAATAGGGTTTGGTTAGGGGTTAGGGTTATTGTTAGGGTTAGGGTTAGCAATAGGGTTTGGTTAGGGGTTAGGGTTATGTTTAGGGTTAGGATTAAGGTTAGGATTACCAATAGGGTTAGGTTTAGGGTTAGGTTTAGGGTGTGGTTAGGGTTAGGGTAAGTGTTAGGGTTAGGGTTTGGTTAGGGGTTAGGGTTATGGTTAAGGTCAGGGTTAAGTTTAGGGTTAGCAATAGGGTTAGGGTTAGGGTTAGGTTTAGGGTTAGGGTTAGGTTTAGGGTGTGGTTAAGGTTAGGGTAAGTGTAAGAGTTAGCATTAGGGTTTGGTTAGGAGTTCGGGTTATGGTAGGGTTAAAGTTAGAGTTAGCAATAGGGTTTGGTTAGTGGTTAGGTTTATGGTTAAGGTTAGGGTTCAGTTTAGGATTAGCAATAGGGTTAGGGTTAGGGTTAGAGTGAGGGTTAGAAGTTACTTTTAGGGTTAGGGGTTAGGGTTAGGGTTAGTGTAACGGTTAGTGTTAGGATAAGTGTTAGGTTTAGGATTAGGGTTTGTGTAGTGGTAAGGGTTATGGTTAGGGTTAGGGTTAAGGTTAGGGTTAGTAATAGGGTTTGGTTAGGGGGTTATTCTTATGGTTAGGGTTAGGGTTAGCAATAGGGTTTGGTTAGGGGTTAGGGTTATGGTTAGGGTTAGGATTAACGTTAGGATTAGAAATAGGGTTAGGGTTAGGGTTAGGGTTAGGTTAGGGTGGTTAGGGTTAGGTAAGTGTTAGGAAGAGGGTTTGGTTAGGAGTTCGGGTTATGGTTAGGGTTAGGGTTAAGGTTAGGGTTAGCAATAGGGTATGGTTAGCGGTTAGGGTTATCGTTAGGGTTAGGGTTAGGGTTAGCAATAGGGTTTGGTTAGGGTTTAGGGTTTGGGTTAGGATTAAGGTTAGGATTAGGAATAGGGTTAGGTTTAGGGTTAGGGTTAGGTTTAGGGTGTGGTTAGGGTTAGGGTAAGTGTTAGCATTAGGGTTTGGTTAGGAGTTCGGGTTATGGTTAGGGTTAGGGTTAAGGTTAGGGTTAGCAATAGGGTTTGGTTAGGGGTTAGGGTTATGTTTTAGGTTAGGGTTAAGTTTAGGCTTAGCAATAGGGTTAGGGTTAGGGTTAGGGTTAGGGTTAGAAGTTACTTTTAGGGTTAGGGGTTTGTGTTAGGGTTAGGGTTAGTTTAAGGGTTAGGGTTAACGTAAGTGTTAGGGTTAGGATTAGGTTTGGTTAGTGGTTTAGGGTTATGGTTATGGTTAGGGTTAAGGTTAGGATTAGCAATAGGGTTAGGTTTAGGGCTAGGGTTACGGTTAGGGTAAGGTTTAGTGTTAAGGTAGTGTTAGGGTTGGATTAGGGTTTGGTTAGTGGTTAGGGTTATGGTTAGGGCTAGGGTTAAGTTTAGGGTTAGCAATAGGGTTTGGGTTAGGGTTAGGGTTAGGGTTAGAATTTATTTTAGGGTTAGGGGTTGGGGTTAGGGTTAGGGTTAGTGTAAGGGTTAGGGTTAGGGTAAGTGTTAGGGTTAGGATTAGGGTTTGGTTAGTGTTTAGGGTTATGGTTAGGGTTAGGGTTAAGGTTAGGGTTAGCAATAGGGTTTGGTTAGGGTTAGGGTTATGGTTAGGGTTAGGGTTAGCAATAGGTTTTGGTTAGGGTTTAGGGTTATGGTTAGGGTTAAGGTTAGGATTAGCAATAGGGTTAGGGTTAGGGTTAGGGTTAGGGTTAGAAGTAACTTTTAGGGATAGGGGTTGGGTTAGGGTTAGGGTTAGGATTAGGGTAAGGGTTACGGTTAAGGTCAGTGTTAGGGGTAGGATTAGGGTTTGGTTAGTGTTTAGAGTTATGGTTAGTGTTTGGGTTAAGGTTAGGGTTAGCAATAGAGTTAGGGTTAGGGTTAGGGTTAGAAGTTACTTTTAGGGTTAGGGATTTGGGTTAGGTTTAGGGTTAGTGTAAGGGTTAGGGTTAGGGTAAGCTTTAGGGTTAGGAGTAGGGTTTGGTTAGTGGTTAGGGTTATGGTTAGGGTTAGGGTTAAGGTTATGGTTAGCAATAGGGTTTGGTTAGGGTTAGGGTTATGGTTAAGGTTAGGGTTAGCAATAGGGTTTGGTTTGGCGTTAGGGTTATGGTTAGGGTTAGGGTTAGGTTTAAGGTTAGGATTAGCAATAGGGTTAGGGTTAGGGTTAGGGTTAGGGTTAGGGTTAGGGTTAGAAGTTACTTTGAGGGTTAGGTGTTTGTGTTAGGGTTAGGGTAAGGTTTAGGGTTAGGGTTAGGGTTAGTAATAGGGTTTGGTTAGGGGTTAGGGTTATGGTTAGGGTTAGGGTTAGCAATAGGGTTTTGTTAGGGGTTAGAGTTATGGTTAGGTTTATGGTTAAGGATAGGGTTAGCAATAGGGTTAGGGTTAGGGTGAGGGTGAGGTTGAGGGTGAGGGTGAGGGTTAGGGTTAGGGTTAGAGTTACGGTTACAGTTAACGGTTAGGGATAGCTTTAGGATTAGCGGTAAAAAATAGTGTTAGGGTTAGTGTTAGCATTCGGGTTAGGGATACGGTTAGGGTTAGCAATAGGGTTAGGGTTAGCATTAGGGTTAGGGTTAGAGTTACGGTTAGGGTTAGAAGTTCTGTTTAGGGTTAGGGATTTTGGTTAGGTGTAGGGTTAGTGTTAGGATTAGGGTTACGGTTAGGAATAGTGACTAGGATTAGGGTTTGGTTAGGGCTTAGGGTTGTGATTAGGTTTAGGGTTAAGATTAGGTTAGGGTTAGTATTAGGTGTAGGATTAGGGTTAGCAATAGGGTTAGGGTTAGGGTTAGGGTTATCGTTAAAATTACGGGTTAGGGTAGGGTTAGGGTCAGATGTTAAGGTGAGTGTTAGGGATAGGGTTAGAATTAGAGTTACGTTTCACAGTTAGGTTTGGGTTAATGTTAGGATTAGGGGTTAGGATTAGGGTTAGTTTTAGGGTTTGGGGTTATGGTCAACGTAGGGGTTAGGGTTAGGTTAGGATTTAGAGTTATGGGTAGGGTTAGCGTTAGGGTTAAGGTTAGCATTAGGGTTAGGGATAGGATTAGGGTTAGGGTAACGGTTAACAGTTAGAGTTGTTGTTAGAGTTAAGATTAGGGGTTAGGATTAGTGTTATGTGTAGTGTTGGAAGTTAGGGTTAGGGGTAAGGGTTAGGATTTAGGGTTAGGGTTAGCATTAGGATTAGGGTTAGGGTTAGCAATAGGGTTTGGTTAGGGGTTAGGGTTATTGTTAGGGTTAGGGTTAGCAATAGGGTTTGGTTAGGGGTTAGGGTTATGTTTAGGGTTAGGGTTAAGGTTAGGATTACCAATAGGGTTAGGTTTAGGGTTAGGTTTAGGGGTGGTTAGGGTTAGGGTTAGTGTTAGGGTTAGGGTTTGGTTAGGGGTTAGGGTTATGGTTAAGGTTAGGGTTAAGTTTAGGGTTAGCAATAGGGTTAGGTTAGGGTTAGGTTTAGGGTTAGGGTTAGGTTTAGGGTGGTTAAGGTTAGGGTAAGTGTAAGAGTTAGCATTAGGGTTTGTTAGGAGTTCGGGTTATGGTTAGGGTTAAAGTTAGAGTTAGCAATAGGGTTTGGTTAGTGGTTAGGTTTATGGTTAAGGTTAGGGTTCAGTTTAGGATTAGCAATAGGGTTAGGGTTAGGGTTAGAGTGAGGGTTTGAAGTTACTTTAGGGTTAGGGGTTAGGGTTAGGGTTAGTGTAACGGTTAGTGTTAGGATAAGTGTTAGGTTTAGGATTAGGGTTTGTGTAGTGGTTAGGGTTATGGTTAGGGTTAGGGTTAAGGTTAGGGTTAGTAATAGGGTTTGGTTAGGGGTTATTCTTATGGTTAGGGTTAGGGTTAGCAATAGGGTTTGGTTAGGGGTTAGGGTTATGGTTAGGGTTAGGATTAAAGTTAGGATTAGAAATAGGGTTAAGTTTAGGGTTAGGGTTAGGTTAGGGTGTGGTTAGGGTTAGGTAAGTGTTAGGAAGAGGGTTTGGTTAGGAGTTCGGGTTATGGTTAGGGTTAGGGTTAAGGTTAGGGTTAGCAATAGGGTATGGTTAGCGGTTAGGGTTATCGTTGGGGTTAGGGTTAGGGTTAGCAATAGGGTTTGGTTAGGGTTTAGGGTTTGGGTTAGGATTAAGGTTAGGATTAAATAGGGTTAGGTTTAGGGTTAGGGTTAGGTTTAGGGTGTGGTTAGGGTTAGGGTAAGTGTTAGCATTAGGGTTTGGTTAGGAGTTCGGGTTATGGTTAGGGTTAGAGTTAAGGTTAGGGTTAGCAGTAGGGTTTGGTTAGGGGTTAGGGTTATGATTAAGGTTAGGGTTAAGTTTAGGGTTAGCAATAGGGTTAGGGTTAGGATTAGGGTTAGGGTTAGAAGTTATTTTTAGGGTTAGGGGTTTGTGTTAGGGTTAGGGTTAGTGTAAGTGTTAGGGTTAGGGTAAGTGTTAGGGTTAGGATTAGGGTTTGGTTAGTGGTTAGGGTTATGTTTAGGGTTAGGGTTAAGGTTAGGATTAGCAATAGGGTTAGGTTTAGGGCTAGGGTTACGGTTAGGGTAAGGTTTAGTGTTAAGGTAGTGTTAGGGTTAGGATTAGGGTTTGGTTAGTGGTTAGGGTTATGGTTAGGGCTAGGGTTAAGTTTAGGGTTAGCAATAGGGTTTGGGTTAGGGTTAGGGTTAGGGTTAGAAATTACTTTTAGGCTTAGGGGTTGGGGTTAGGGTTAGGGTTAGTGTAAGGGTTAGGGTTAGGGTAAGTGTTAGGGTTAGGATTAGAGTTTGGTTAGTGTTTAGGGTTATGGTTAGGGTTAGGGTTAAGGTTAGGGTTAGCAATAGGCTTTGGTTAGGGGTTAGGGTTATGGTTAGGGTTAGGGTTAGCAATAGGTTTTGGTTATGGTTTAGGGTTATGGTTAGGGTTAAGGTTAGGATTAGCAATAGGGTTAGGGTTAGGGTTAGGGTTAGGGTTAGAAGTAACTTTTAGGGATAGGGGTTGGGTTAGGGTTAGGGTTGGATTAGGGTTAGGGTTACGGTTAAGGTCAGTGTTAGTGTTATGATTAGGGTTTGGTTAGTGTTTAGAGTTATGGTTAGTGTTTCGGGTTAAGGTTAGGATTAGCAATAGAGTTAGGGTTAGGGTTAGGGTTTGGGTTAGAAGTTACTTTTAGGGTTAGGGATTTGGGTTAGGTTTAGGGTTAGTGTAAGGGTTAGGGTTAGGGTAAGCTTTAGGGTTAGGAGTAGGGTTTGGTTAGTGGTTAGGGTTATGGTTAGGGTTATGGTTAAGGTTATGGTTAGCAATAGGGTTTGGTTAGGGGTTAGGGTTATGGTTAAGGTTAGGGTCAGCAATAGGGTTTGGTTTGGCGTTAGGATTATGGTTAGGGTTAGGGTTAGGTTTAAGGTTAGGATTAGCAATAGGGTTAGGGTTAGGGTTAGGGTTAGGGTTAGGGTTAGGGTTAGAAGTTACTTTGAGGGTTAGGTGTTTGTGTTAGGGTTAGGGTAAGGTTTAGGGTTAGGGTTAGGGTTAGTAATAGGGTTTGGTTAGGGGTTAGGGTTATGGTTAGGGTTAGGGTTAGCAATAGGGTTTTGTTAGGGGTTAGAGTTATGGTTAGGTTTATGGTTAAGGATAGGGTTAGCAATAGGGTTAGGGTAAGGGTGAGGGTGAGGTTGAGGATGAGGGTGAGGCTGAGGGTTAGGTTAGTTACGGTTACGGTTAACGGTTAGGGAAGCTTTAGGATTAGCGGTAAAAAATAGTGTTAGGGTTAGTGTTAGCATTCGGGTTAGGGTTACGGTTAGGGTTAGCAATAGGGTTAGGGTTAGCATTAGGGTTAGTGTTAGAGTTACGGTTAGGGTTAGAAGTTCTGTTTAGGGTTAGGGATTTTGGTTAGTGTAGGGTTAGTGTTAGGATTAGGGTTACGGTTAGGAATAGTGGCTAGGATTAGGGTTTGGTTAGGGCTTAGGGTTGTGATTAGGTTTAGGGTTAAGATTAGGTTAGGGTTAGTATAGGTGTAGGGTTAGGGTTGATAGGGTTAGGGTTAGAGTTACGGTTATCGTTAAAATTACGGGTTAGGGTAGGGTTAGGGTCAGATGTTAAGGTGAGTGTTAGGGATAGGGTTAGAATTAGAGTTACGTTTAGTTAGGTTTTGGGTTAATGTTAGGATTAGGGGTTAGGATTAGGGTTAGTTTTAGGGTTTGGGGTTATGGTCAACTAGGGGTTAGGGTTAGGTTAGGATTTAGAGTTATGGGTAGGGTTAGCGTTAGGGTTAAGGTTAGCATTAGGGTTAGGGATAGGATTAGGGTTAGGGTAACGGTTAACAGTTAGAGTTGTTGTTAGAGTTAAGATTAGGGGTTAGGATTAGTGTTTGTGTAGTGTTGGAGTTAGGGTTAGGGGTGGGTTAGGATTTAGGGTTAGGGTTAGCATTAGGTTAGGGTTAGGGTTAGCAATAGGGTTTGGTTAGGGTTAGGGTTATTGTTAGGGTTAGGGTTAGCAATAGGGTTTGGTTAGGGGTTAGGGTTATGTTTAGGGTTAGGATTAAGGTTAGGATTACCAATAGGGTTAGGTTTAGGGTTAGGTTTAGGGTGTGGTTAGGGTTAGGGTTAAGTGTTAGGGTTAGGGTTTGGTTAGGGGTTAGGGTTATGGTTAGGGTCAGGGTTAAGTTTAGGGTTAGCAATAGGGTTAGGGTTAGGGTTAGGTTTAGGTTAGGGTTAGGTTTAGGGTGTGGTTAAGGTTAGGGTAAGTGTAAGAGTTAGCATTAGGGTTTGGTTAGGAGTTCGGGTTATGGTAGGGTTAAAGTTAGAGTTAGCAATAGGGTTTGGTTAGTGGTTAGGTTTATGGTTAGGGTTAGGGTTCAGTTTAGGATTAGCAATAGGGTTAGGGTTAGGGTTAGAGTGAGGGTTGAGTTACTTTTAGGGTTAGGGGTTAGGGTTAGGGTTAGGGTAGGTTAGTGTTAGGATAAGTGTTAGGGTTAGGATTAGGGTTTGGTTAGTGGTAAGGGTTATGGTTAGGGTTAGGGTTAAGGTTAGGGTTAGTAATAGGGTTTGGTTAGGGGTTAGGCTTATGGTTAGGGTTAGGGTTAGCAATAGGGTTTGGTTGGGTTAGGGTTATGGTTAGGGTTAGGATTAAGGTTAGGATTAGCAATAGGGTTAAGGTTAGGGTTAGGGTTAGGTTAGGGTGTGGTTAGGGTTAGGTAAGTGTTAGGAAGAGGGTTTGGTTAGGGTTCGGGTTATGGTTAGGGTTAGGTTAAGGTTAGGGTTAGCAATAGGGTTTGGTTAGCGGTTAGGGTTATCGTTAGGGTTAGGGTTAGGGTTAGCAATAGGGTTTGGTTAGGGTTTAGGGTTGGGTTAGGATTAAGGTTAGGATTAGGAATAGGGTTAGGTTTAGGGTTAGGGTTAGGTTTAGGGTGTGGTTAGGGTTAGGGTAAGTGTTAGCATTAGGGTTTGGTTAGGAGTTCGGGTTATGGTTAGGGTTAGAGTTAAGGTTAGGGTTAGCAGTAGGGTTTGGTTAGGGGTTAGGGTTGGGGATGATTAAGGTTAGGGTTAAGTTTAGGGTTAGCAATAGGGTTAGGGTTAGGGTTAGGGTTAGGGTTAGAAGTTATTTTTAGGGTTAGGGTTTGTGTTAGGGTTAGGGTTAGTGTAAGGTTAGGGTTAGGGTAAGTGTTAGGGTTAGGATTAGGGTTTGGTTAGTGGTTAGGGTTATGGTTAGGGTTAGGGTTAAGGTTAGGATTAGCAATAGGGTTAGGTTTAGGGCTAGGGTTACGGTTAGGGTAAGGTTTAGTGTTAAGTGTGTTAGGGTTAGGATTAGGGTTTGGTTAGTGGTTAGGGTTATGGTTAGGGCTAGGGTTAAGTTTAGGGTTGCAATAGGGTTTGGGTTAGGGTTAGGGTTAGGGTTAGAAATTACTTTTAGGGTTAGGGGTTGGGGTTAGGGTTAGGGTTAGTGTAGGGTTAGGGTTAGGGTAAGTGTTAGGGTTAGGATTAGAGTTTGGTTAGTGTTTAGGGTTATGGTTAGAGTTAGAGTTAAGGTTAGGTTTAGCAATAGGGTTAGGGTTAGAAGTTACTTTTAGGATTATGGGTTTGGTTTAGGGTTAGGGATAGGGTTTGGTTAAGGGTTTGGGTTAAAGTAAGTGTTAGGGTTAGGATTAGGGTTTGGTTAGTGGTTAGGGTTATGGTTAGGGTTAGGGTTAAGTTTAGGGTTAGCAATAGGGTTAGGGTTAGTAGTTACTTTTAGGGTTAGGGGTTTGGGTTAGGGTTAGGGTTAGGGTAAGTGTTAGGGTTAGGGTTAGGGTTTGGTTAGGTGGTTAGGGTTTGGTTAGGGCTAGGGTTAAGTGTTTGGGTTATCAATAGGGTTAGGGTTAGGGTTAGGGTTAGGGTTAGTGTTAGAAGTTACTTTTAGGGTTAGGGGTTTGGGTTAGGGTTAGGGGTAGTGTAAGTGTTAGGGTTAGAGTAAGTGTTAGGGTTAGGATTAGTGTTTGATTAGTGGTTCGGGTTATGGTTAAGGTTAGGGTTAAGGTTAGGATTAGCAATAGGGTTTGGTTAAGGGATAGGGGTATGGTTAGTGTTAGGGTTAGCAATAGGGTTTGGTTAGGGGTTAGAGTTAGGGTTAGGGTTAGGATTAAGGTTAGGATTAGCAAGAGGGTTAGGTTTAGGGATAGGGTTAGGTTTAGGGTGTGGTTAGGGTTAGGTGTTAGGGTTAGGATTAGGGTTTGGTTAGGAGTTAGGGTTATGGTTAGGGTTAGGGTTAAGGTTAGGGTTAGCAATAGGGTTTGGTTAGGGTTTAGGGTTATGGTTAAGGTTAGGGTTAAGTTTAGGGTTAGCAATAGGGTTACGGTTAGGGTTAGGGTTAGAAGTTACTTTTAGGGTTAGGGGTTTGGGTTAGGGTCAGGGTAAGGGTTAGGGTAAGTTTAGGGTTAGTATTAGGGTTTGATTAGGGCTTAGGGTTATGGTTATGGTTAGGGTTAAGGTTAGGATTAGCAATATGGTTAGGGTTAGGGTTAGGGTTAGAGTTACTTTTAGGGTTAGGGGTTTGGGCTAGGGTTAGGGTTAGTGTAAGGGTTAGGGTTAGAGTAAGTGTTAGGGTTAGGATAAGTGTTTGATTAGTGGTTCGGGTAATGGTTAAGGTTAGGGTTAAGGTTAGGGTTAGCAATAGGATTTGGTTAGGGGATAGGGTTATGGTTAGTGTTAGGGTTAGCAATAGGGTTTGGTTAGGGGTTAGAGTTAGGGTTAGGGTTAGGATTAAGGTTAGGATTAGCAAGAGGGTTAGGTTTAGGGTTAGGATTAGGTTAAGGTGTGGTTAGGGTTAGGGTAAGTGTTAGGGTTAAAATCAGGGTTTCTTTAGGAGTTCTGGTTATGGTTAGGGTTAGGGTTAAGGTTAGGGTTAGCAATAGGGTTTGGTTAGGGTTTAGGGTTATGGTTAAGGTTAGGGTTAAGTTTAGGGTTAGCAATAGGGTTACGATTAGGATTAGGGTTAGAAGTTACTTTTGGGTTAGGGGTTTGGGTTAGGGTTAGGGTTAGGGTTAGGGTAAGTGTTAGGGTTAGTATTTGGGTTTGGTTAGGGGTTAGGGTTATGGTTAGGGTTAGGGTTAAAGTTAGGATTAGCAATATGGTTAGGGTTAGGGTTAGGGTTAGAGTTACTTTTAGGGTTAGGGGTTTGGGCTAGGGTTAGGGTTAGTGTAAGGGTTAGGGTTAGAGTAAGTGTTAGGGTTAGGATAAGTGTTTGATTAGTGGTTCGGGTAATGGTTAAGGTTAGGGTTAAGGTTAGGGTTAGCAATAGGATTTGGTTAGGGGATAGGGTTATGGTTAGTGTTAGGGTTAGCAATAGGGTTTGGTTAGGGTTAGAGTTAGGGTTAGGGTTAGGATTAAGGTTAGGATTAGCAAGAGGGTTAGGTTTAGGGTTAGGGTTAGGTTAAGGTGTGGTTAGGGTTAGGGTAAGTGTTAGGGTTAAAATCAGGGTTTGGTTAGGAGTTCGGGTTATGGTTAGGGTTAGGGTTAATGTTAGGATTAGCAATGGGGTTTGGTTAGGGGTTAGGGTTATGGTTAGGGTTGGGGTTAAGTTTAGGCTTAGCAATAGGGTTAGGGTTAGGGTTAGGGTTAGGGGTAGAAGTTACTTTTAGGGTTAGCGGTTAGGGTTAGGGTTAGGGTTAGGTTGTTAGGGTGGGTAAGTGTTAGGGTTAGGATTAGGGTTTGTTGGTTGGGTTTGGTTGGTTGTTGGTTGCAATAGAGGGGTTAGGATTTGGTTAGGTTTAGGTTTAGCAATAGGGTTTGGTTAGTGGTTAGGGTTAGGGTTAGGGTTAGAGTTAAGGTTAGGATTAGCAATAGGGTTAGGGTTAGGCTTAGGGTTAGAAGTTACTTTTAGGGTTAGGGGTTTGGGTTAGGGTTAGGGTTAGGGTAAGTGTTAGGGTTAAGTTAAGTGTTAGGGTTAGGGTTAGGGTTTGGTTAGTGGTTAGGTTTATAGTTAGGGTTAGGGTTAAGGTTAGGGTTAGCAATAGGGTTTGGTTAGGGGATAGGGTTATGGTTAGTTTTAGGGTTAGCAATAGGGTTTGGTTAGGGGTTAGAGTTAGGGTTAGGGTTAGGATTAAGGTTAGGATTAGCAAGAGGGTTAGGTTCAGGGTTAGGGTTAGCTTTAGGGTGTGGTTAGGGTTAGGGTAAGTGTTAGGGTTAGGATCAGGGTTTGGTTAGGAGTTCGAGTTATGGTTAGGGTTAGGGTTAATGTTAGGTTTAGCAATAGAGTTTGGTTAGGGTTTAGGGTTATGCTTAAGGTTAGGGTTAAGTTTAGGGTTAGCAATAGGGTTAGGGTTAGGGTTAGGGTTAGAAGTTACTTTTGGGGTTAGGGTTTGGGTTAGGGTTAGGGTTAGGGTTAGGGTTAGGGTTAGGGTTAGGTTTAGGGTTAGTGGTTAGGTTTAGGCTGTGGTTAGGGTTAGGGAAAATTTTAGGGTTAGGATTAAGTTTTGGTTAGGAGTTCGAGTTATGGTTAGGGTTAGGGTTAATGTTAGGTTTAGCAATAGAGTTTGGTTAGGGCTTAGGGTTATGGTTAAGGTTAGGGTTAAGTTTAGGGTTAGCAATAGGGTTAGTGTTAGGGTTAGGGTTAGGGTTAGAAGTTACTTTTAGGGTTAGGGGTTAGGATTAGGGTTAGGGTTAGTGTAAGGGTTAGTGTAAGTGTTAGGGTTAGGATTAGGGTTGGTTAGTGGTTAGGGTTATGGTTAGGGTTAGGGTTAATGTTAGGGTTAGCAATAGGATTTGGTTAGGGGTTAGGGTTATGGTTAGGGTTAGGGTTAGCAATAGGGTTAGGTTTAGGTTTAGGGTTAGGGTGAGGGTAAGGTTAGGGTTAAGGTAAGTGTTAGGGTTAGGATTAGGGTTTGGTTAGTGGTTAGGGTTATGGTTAGGGTTAGGGTTAAGGTTAGGGTTAGCAATAGGGTTAGGGTTAGGTTTAGGGTTAGGGTTAGAAGTTACTTTTAGGGTTAGGGGTTGGGGTTAGGGTTAGGGTTAGTGTAAGGGTTAGGGTTAGGGTAAGTCTTAGGGTTAAGATTAGAGTTTGGTTAGTGTTTAGGGTTATGGTTAGAGTTAGCGTTAAGGTTAGGGTTAGCAATAGGGTTAGGGTTACGGTTAGAAGTTACTTTTAGGATTAGGGGTTTCGGTTAGGGTTAGGGTTAGGGTTTGGTTAAGGGTTAGGTTTAAGTTAAGTGTTAGGGTTAGGATTAGGGTTTGGTTAGTGGTTAGGGTTATGGTTAGGGTTAGGGTTAAGTTTAGGGTTAGCAATAGGGTTAGGGTTAGGGTTAGGGTTAGGTTAAGGTTATTGTTAGCACCCACACTACCTACAACCACTCCTACCTTCTCCCCCCACCCCTGCCTCCCCCCTCTACCCGTTTACCCCTATTACCCCTCAAACCTACCCACTAACCTAACCATAACCCTAACCACTAACCAAACCCTATCCTAACACTAACACACCCTAACCCTAACCCTAACCCTAACCCCTAACCAACCCTAACCTAACCCTAACCCTTCTAACCCTTACCCTAACCCTAACCCTAACCTAACCCCTAACCCTAAAAGAACATTCTAACCCTAACCCTAACCCTAACCTAACCCTATTGCTAACCTAAACTTAACCCTACCTTAACCATAACCCTAACCCTAACCAAACCCTATTCTTCCTCTTAACCCTAACCCTAACCATAACCTAACCCCTAACCAAACCCTATTGCTAAGCCTAACCCTAACCCTAACCCTAACCCTAACCCTAACCCTAACCCTAACCCTTACCCTAACCCTAACCCTAACCCTAACCCAAACCCCTAACCAAACCCTAACAACCCTAACCCCACACCAAACCCTAATTGCTACCTAACCTTAACCCTAACCCCCTAACCATAACCCTAACCACTAACCAAACCCTATTCCTAACACTAACACTAACCCTAACCCTAACCCTAACCCTAACTCCTAACCTAACCCTAATCCTAACCCTACCTTACCTAACTCTAACCACCCTAAACCTAACCCTAACCCTAACCTAACCCTATAATCCAAACTTAACCCTAACCCTAACCATAACTCTAACCCTAACCAAACCCTATTGCTAACCCTAAACCTAACCATAACCCTAACCCCTCACCAAACCCTATTGCTAACCCTAACCTTAACCCTAGCCCTAACCATAACCCTAACCACTAACCAAACCCTAATCCTAACCAACTTAACTTCCACTTACTAATCCTAACCCTCACTAACCTAAACTTCAACCTAACCCTAACCCTCTCCTAACTAACCCTAACCCTAACCCTCCCCTAACCTAAAAACCTATTCTAACCCTACTCCTAACCCTAACCCTAACCCTAATCCCAACCCTATTGCTAATCCTAACCCTAACCTAACCCTAACCCTAACCACTAACCAAACCCTATCCTAACCTTCCCTAACCCTTCCTTAACCCTAACCCTAACCCTAACCCTAACCCTACTACCCTTACCCTAACCCTAACCCTAACCCTATTCTTAAGCCTAAACTTAACCTAACCCTAACCATAACCTAACCCTAACCAAACCCTATTGCTAACCCTAACCTTAACCCTAACCCTAACCATAACCCGCACAACCAAACCCAAACCCTAACCCTAACACTTACCTAACCCTAACCACCCTTAACCTAACCCTAACCCCAACCCTAACCCTCTTGCTTCCTAACCTAACCTAACCCTAACCCTAACCCTAACCCCTACCCAAACCCTATTGCTAACCTACCTAACCATAACCCTAACCACTAACCAAATCCTATGGCTAACCCTAACCTTAACCTAACACTTACCTCTTAACCCTAACCCTTCCCCCTAACCCTACAACCTAACCCTAACCTCCAACCCTAACCCTTAAAGTAACCTAACCCTAACTACCTAACCCTAGCCCTATTGCTAACCCTAACAACCTAACCCTAACCATAACCCTAACCACTAACCAAACCCTAATACTAACCCCTAACACTTAACCTAACCCTAACCCTTACCCTAACCCAAACCTAACCCAACCCTAACCCTAACCCTAACTAACTCTAACCCTAACCAACCCTAACCTAACCATAACCCTAACCCCTAACCAAACCTTGCTAACCCTAACCTTAACCCTAACCCTAACCATAACCCGAACTACCAACCCCTATCCTAACCCTAACACTTACCTAACCCTAACCACACCAAAACCAACCTAACCCTAAACCTAACCCTATTGCTAATCCTAACCTTAATCCTAACCCTAACCAAACCCACCCCTAACAAACCCTATTGCTAACCCTAACCCTAACAACCCTAACCCTAACCAACCCTATTGCTAACCCTAATCTTAACCCTAACCCTAACCATAACCCTAACCACTAACCAAACCCTAATCCTAACCCTAACACTTACCTAACCCTAACCCTTACCCACTAACCTAACCCTAGCCCCAAACCCCTAACCCTAAAAGCAACTTCTAACCCTAACCCTAACCCTAACCCTTGCTAACCCTAACCTTAACCCTAACCCTAACCATAACCCTAACCCCTAACCAAACCCTATTGCTAACCCTAACACTTACCCTAACCCTAACCAAACCCTAACCCAAACCACCCAAACCCTAAATAACTCTAACCCTAACCCTAACCTAACCCTATTGCTAACCCTAAACTTACCCTAACCCAACCATAACCCTAACCCCTAACCTAACCCTATTGCTAACCCTAACCTTAACCCTAACCCTAACCATAACCCAACCCTAACCAA
>NW_026521835.1:62500-90000 GCF_021234435.1 Artibeus jamaicensis
AACCCTAATCCTAACCCTAACACTTACCCTAACCCTAACCCTTACACTAACCCTAACCCTAACCCAAACCCCTAACCCTAACGTAACTTCTAACCCTCACTCAACCCTAACCCTAACCCTATTGCTAATCCTAACCTTAACCCTAACCTTAACCACTAACCCTAACCACTAACCAAACCCTAATGCTAACCCTAACACCTAACCCTAACCATAACCCTAACTCCTAACCAAACCCTACTGCTAACCCTAACCTTACCCTAACCTTAACCAACCCTCAACCTAACCCTAACCCTAAACCTAACCCTAACCCTAACCCTATTGCTAACCCTAAACCTAACCCTAACCCTAACCATAACCCTAACCCTAACCAAACCCTAACCCTAACACTAACCCTAACCCTAACCACCTAACCCTAACCCTAAACCTAACCCTATTGCTAACCCCAACCTTAACCCTAACCCTAACCATAACCCTAACCCCTAACCAAACCCTATTGCTAACCCTAACCCTAACCATAACCCTAACCCCTAACCAAACCCTATTGCTAACCCTAACCTTAACCCTAACCCTAACCCTAACCCTACCCTAACCTAACCCTAACACTAACTCCTAACCCTAACCCTAACCCTAACCCTAACCCTAACCTACCCTAACAACACCCTAACCCTTAACCACCTAACCCTAAACCTAACCCTAACCCTAAGCTAACCTTAACCCTAACCCTAACCCTAACCATAACTCTAAACCCTAACCTAACCCTAACCCCTAAACCATAACCCTAACCCCTCTAACCCTAATCCTAACCCTAACCCTAACTAACCCAAACCCCTAACCGAACTAACCACTCTAACCCTAACCCTAACCCTCACCCCTGACCCTAACCCTAACCCTAACCCCTAACCAAACCCTACCCCTAACCCTAACCCTACTAACCCAACCTACCTAATACTAACCCTAACCTACTTAACCCTAACCCTAACCTAACCCTAACCCTAACCAAACCCTAATCCTAACCCTATTCCTAACCCTAACCCTAACCCTAACACTAACCCTAACCTAACCCAAACCCTAACCCTAGTAACTTCTAACCCTAACCCTACCTAACACTAACCCTAATCCTAACCTTAACCCTATTCTAACCCTAACCCTAACCCTAACCCTAACTAACACTAACCCTAAACTAACCTCTAACCCTAATCCTAACCCTAACCCTAACCTAACCCTAACCCTAACCCCTAACCCTAACCCTCAACCTAACCCTAAATCCTCAACCTCAACCCTAACCCTAACCCTAACCCTATTGCTAACCCTAACCTTAACCCTAACCCTAACCATAACCCTAACCCCTAACCAAACCCTATTGCTAACCCTAACCCTAACCATAACCCTAACCCTAACCAAACCCTATGACTAACCCTAACCCTAACCCTAACCCTAACCATAACCCTAACCCCTAACCACCTAACCCTAACCTAACTCTAACACTAACCCTAACCCAAACCCTAACCCTAACCCTATTACTAATCCTAACCTTAACCCTAACCCTAACCATAACCCTAACCCCTAACCAAACCCTATTGCTAACCCTAACCCTAACCATAATCCTAACCCCTAACCAAACCCTATTGCTAACCCTAACCTTAACCCTAACCCTAACCATAACCCTAACCACTAACCAAACCCTAATCCTAACCCTAACACTTACTCTAACCCTAACCCTTACACAAACCCTAACCCTAACCCAAACCCTAACCCTAAAGTAACTTCTAACCCTAACACTAACCCTAACCCTATTTCTAACCCTAACCTTAACCCTAACCCTAACTGTAACCCTAACCACTAACCAAACCCTACTCCTAACCCTAACACATACCTTAACCCTAATCCTTACCCTAAACCTAACACTAAACCTTACCCAAACCCCTAACCCTAAAAGTAACTTATAACCCTAACCCTAACCCTAACCCTATTGCTAACCCTAACCTTAACCCTAACCATAACCCTAACTATTAACCAAACCCTATTGCTAACCCTAACACTAACCATAACCCTAACCCCTAACCAAACCCTATTGCTAACCCTAACCTTAACCGTAACCATAACACTAACCACTAACCAAACCCTAAACCTAACCCTAACACTTACCCTAACCCTAACCCTTACCCCAACCCTAACCCTAACCCTAACCCCTAACCCTAAACGTAAATTCTAACCTTAACCCTAACCCTAACCCTAACCTAACCCTAATGCTAACCCTAACCCTAACCCCTAACCTAACCCTAACCCTAACCCTAACCCTAAACCAAACCCTATGCTAACCCTAACCTTAACCCTAACCCTAACCATAACCCTAACCACTAACCAAACCCTATTGCTAACCCTAAACTTAACCAAACCCTAACCCTTACACCTAACCAACCCTAACCAACCCCTAACCCTAAAACTAACTCTAACCCTAACCCTAACCCTAACCCTACTAACCCTAAACCTAACCCTAACCCTAACCATAACCCTAACACACTAACCAAACCCTATTGCTAACCCTAACCTTAACCCTAACCCTAACCATAACCCTAACCCTAACCAAACCCTAACCCTAACACCTAACAACCTAACCTAACCCTTACACCTAACCCTAACCCTAAACCTAACCCTAACCTAACCCTAACCCTAACCATAACCCTAACCCCTAACCAAACCCTATTGCTAACCCTAACCTTAACCCTAACCCTAACCATAACCCTAACCACTAACCAAACCCTAATCCTAACCCTAACACTTACCCTAACCCTAACCTTACACTAACCCTAACCCTAACCCAAACCCCTAACCCTAAAAGTAATCTAACCCTAACCCTAACCCTAACCCTTTGCTAACCCTAAACTTAACCTAACCCTAACCCTAACCTAACCCTAACCCCTAACCAAACCCTATTGCTAACCCTAACCCTAACCATAACCCTAACCCCTAACCAAACCCTATTGCTAACCCTAACCTTAACCCTAACCCTAACCATAACCCTAACCACTAACCAAACCCTAATCCTAACCCTAACACTTACCCTAACCCTAACCCTTACCTAACCCTAACCCTAACCCAAACCCCTAACCCTAAAAGTAACTTCTAACCCTAACCCTAACCCTAACCCTATTGCTAACCCTAACCTTAACCCTAACCCTAACCATAACCCTAACCCCTAACCAAACCCTAATCCTAACCCTAACACTTACCCTAACCCTAACCCTTACACTAACCCTAACCCTAACCCAAACCCCTAACCCTAAAAGTAACTTCTAACCCTAACCCTAACCCTAACCCTAACCCTATTGCTAACCCTAAACTTAACCCTAACCTTAACCATAACCCTAACCCCTAACCAAACCCTATTGCTAACACTAACCTTAACCTAACCCTAACCATAACCCAAACACTAACCAAACCCTAATCCTAACCCTAACACTTACCTAACCCTAACCCACCCTAACCCTAACCCTAACCCTAAACCTAACCCTTTGCTATCTTAACCTAACCCTAACCCTAACCCTAACCCTAACCAAACCCTATTGCTAACCCTAACCTTAACCCTAACCCTAACCATAACCCTAACCACTAACCAATCCCTAATCCTAACCCTAACACTTACCCTAACCCTAACCCTAACCCTAACCCAAACCCCTAACCCAAAAGTAACTCTAACCCTAACCCTAACCCTAACCCTATTGCTAACCCTAACCTTAACCCTAACCCTAACCATAACCCTAACCCCTAACCAAACCCTATTGCTAACCCTAACCCTAACCATAACCCTAACCCTTACACTAACTCTAACCCTAACCCAAACCGCTAACCCTAAAAGTAACCACTAACCCTAACCCTAACCCTAACCCTACCCCTATTGCTAACCCTAACCTTAACCCTAACCCTAACCATAACCCTAACCCCTAACCAAACCCTATTGCTAACCCTTAACCCTAACCATAACCCTAACCCCTAACCAAACCCTATTGCTAACCCTAACCTTACCCTAACCATAACCCTAACCACTAACCAAACCCTAATCCTAACCCTAACACTTAACCCTAACCTACCTAACCCTAACCCTAACCCAACCCCTAACCCTATAACTCTAACCCTAACCCTAACCCTAACCCTAACCCTATTGCTAACCCTAAACTTAACCCTAACCCTAACCATAACCCTAACCCCTAACCAAACCCTATTGCTAACCCTAACACTAACCCTAACCCTAACCACTAACCTAACCCTAACCCTAACCCTAAACCTAACCCTAACCCTAACCCTAACCCTAACCCTAAGCTAACCACTAACCCTAACCCTAACCATAACCCTAACCCCTAACCAAACCCTATTGCTAACCCTAACCTAACCATAACCCTAACCCCTAACCAAACCTATTGCTAACCCTAACCTTAACCCTAACCCTAACCATAACCCTAACCACTAACCAAACCCTAATCCTAACCCTAACACTTACCCTAACCCTAACCCTTACCCTAACCCTAACCCCTAACCCAAACCCCTAACCCTAAAAGTAACTTCTAACCCTACCCCTAACCCTAACCCTATTGCTAACCCTAACCTTAACCCTAACCCTAACCATAACCCTAACCACTAACCAAACCCTAATCCTAACCCTAACACTTAACCCTAACCTTACCCTAACCCTAACCCTAACCCAAACCCCTAACCCTAAAAGTAACTTCTAACCCTAACCCTAACCCTAACCCTATTGCTAACCCTAAACTTAACCCTAACCTTAACCATAACCCTAAACCCTAACCAAACCCTATTGCTAACCCTAACCTTAACCCTAACCCTAACCATAACCCGAACCCCTAACCAAACCTAATGCTAACCCTAACCTTACCCTAACCCTAACCACCCCTAACCCTAACCCTAACCCTAAACCTAACACTACCGCTAACCTAACCCCTAACCCTAACCCTAACCCTAACCAAACCCTATTGCTAACCCTAACCCTAACCCACCTAACCCTAAACCCTAACCAAACCCTATTACCTAACCCTAACCCTAACCCTAACCATAACCCTAACCCTAACTAAACCCTATTGCTAACCCTAACCCTAACTAACCCAACTCCTAACCAAACCCTAACCCTAACCCTAACCCTAACCCTAACCACACCTTAACCTAACCCTAACCCTAAACCTAACCCTCTTGCTAATCCTAACCTTAATCCTAACCCTAACCCTAACTCTAACCCCTAACCAAACCCTATTGCTAACCCTAACACTAACCATAACCCTATCCCCTAACCAAACCCTATTGCTAACCCTAACCTTAACCCTAACCTTAACCATAACCCGAACCACTAATCAAACACTAATCCTAACCCTAACACTTACTCTAACCCTAACACTTACACTAACCCTAACCCTAGCCCAAACCCCTAACCCTAAAAGTAACTTCTAACACTAACCCTAACCCTAACCCTAACCCTAACCCTATTGCTAACCCTAACCTTAACCCTAGCCATAACCATAACCCTAACCACTAACCAAACCCTAATACTAACCCTAACACTTACCCTAACCCTAACCCTAACCCTAACCCAAACCCCTAACCCTAAAGTAACTTCTAACCCTAACCCTAACCCTATTGCTAACCCTAAACTTAACCCTAACCCTAACCATAACCCTAACCACTAACCAAACCCTAATGCTAACCCTAACCACCACAACCCTAACCCCTAACCAAACCTATCCTAACCCTAAACCAAACCCTAACCCTAAACCTAACTCTAAATCTAACCCTAACCCTATTGCTAACCCTAACCTTAACCCTAACCCTAACCATAACCCTAAACACTAACCAAACCCTAATCCTAACCCTAACACTAACCATAACCCTAACCCTTACACCTAACCCTAACCCTAACCCCTAACCAAAGTAACTTCTAACCATAACCCTAACCCTAACCCAAACCCTATTGCTAACCCTAAACTTAACCCTAACCCTAACCATAACCCTAACCACTAACCAAACCCTAATCCTAACCCTAACCCTAACCCTAACCCTAAACCTTACCCTAACCGTAACCCTAACCCTAAACCTAACCCTATTGCTAACCCTAACCTTAACCCTAACCCTAACCATAACCCTAACCACTAACCAAACCCTAATCCTAACCCTAACACTTACCCTAACCCTAACCCAAACCCCTAACCCTAAAACTAACTTCTAAAACTAACCCTAACCCTATTGCTAACCCTAAACTTAACCCTAACCTTAACCATAACCCTAACCCCTAACCAAACCCTAATGCTAACCCTAACCTTAACTCTAACCCTAACCATACCGAACTCCTAACCAAACCCTAAGCCTAACACTTACCCTAACCCTAACCACAACCTAAACCTAACCCTAACCCCTAAACCTAACCCTATTGCTAATCCTAACCTTAATCCTAACCCCAACCCTAACCCCTAACCAAACCCTATTCCTAACCTTAACCCTAACCCTAACCATAACCCTAACCACTAACCAAACCCTAATCCTAACCCTAACCTTAACCCTAAACTAACCATAACCCGAACCCCTAACCAAACCCTAATCCTAACCCTAAAACTTAACCTAACCCTAACCACACCCTAACCCTAACCCTAACCCTAAACCTAACCCTATTCTCCTAACCTTCCTAACCCTAACCATAACCTAACCCCTAACCAAACCCTATTGCTAACCCTAACCTACCAAACCCCCTAACCAAACCCTATTGCTAACCCTAACCTTAACCCTAACCCTAACCATAACCCTAACCACTAACAAACCCTAATCCTAAAACTAACACTTACCCTAACCCTAACCTTACACTAACCCTAACCCTAACCAACCTAACCCTAAAAGTAACTTCTAACCCTCACTCTAACCCTAACCCTAACCCTATTGCTAATCCTAAACTGAACCCTAACCCTAACCATAAACCTAACCACTAACCAAACCCTATTGCTAACTCTAACTTTAACCCTAACCATAACCGAACTCCTAACCAAACCCTAATGCTAACTCTTACACTTACCCTAACCTTAACCCACCCTAAACCTAACCCCTAACCCTAAACCTAACCCTAACCCTAACCCTATTGCTAACCCTAAACTTAATCCTAACCCCAACCATAACCCTAACCACTAACCAAACCCTAACCCTAACACTTACCCTAACCCTAACCAAACCCTAAACCTAACCCTAAACCTAACCCTATTGCTAATCCTAACCTTAATCCTAACCCTAAACCTAACCCTAACCCTAACCAAACCCTAATGCTAACCCTAACCCTAACCATAACCCTAACCCCTAACCAAACCCTATGCTAACCCTAACCCTAACCCTAATGCTAACCCTAACCCTAAATCCTAACCCTTACCCCCTAACCCTAATCCAACACTACATAACACTAATCCTAACCCCTAATCTTAACTCTAACAACAACTCTAACTATTAACCGTTACCCTAACCCTAATCCTATCCCTAACCCTAATGCTAACCTTAACCCTAACGCTAACCCTACCCATAACTCTAAATCCTAAACCTAACCCTAACCCCTACGTTGACCATAACCCCAAACCCTAAAACTAACCCTAATCCTAACCCCTAATCCTAACATTAACACAAAACCTAACTGTGAAACGTAACTCTAATTCTAACCCTATCCCTAACACTCACCTTAACATCTGACCCTAACCCTAACCCTAACCCGTATTTTAACGATAACCGTAACTCTAACCCTAACCCTATTGCTAACCCTAATCCTACACCTAATACTAACCCTAACCTAATCTTAACCCTAAACCTAATCACAACCCTAAGCCCTAACCAAACCCTAATCCTAGCCACTATTCCTAACCGTAACCCTAATCCTAACACTAACCCTACACATAACCAAAACCCCTAACCCTAAACGGAACTCCAACCCTAACGGTAACTCTAACACTAACCCTAATGCTAACCCTAACCCTATTGCCAACCCTAACCTTATCCCCTAACCCACTAACACTAACCCTAACACTATTTTTTACCGCTAATCCTAAAGCTATCCCTAACCGTTAACTGTAACCGTAACCCTAACCCTCACCCTCAGCCTCACCCCCATCCTCAACCTCACCCTCACCCTTACCCTAACCCTATTGCTAACCCTAACCTTAACCATAAACCTAACCATAACTCTAACCCCCTAACAAAACCCTATTGCTAACCCTAACCCTAACCATAACCCTAATCTCTAACCAAACCCTATTACTAACCCTAACCCTAACCTAACCCTTACCCTAACCCTAACACAAACACCTAACCCTCAAAGTAACTCTAACCCTAACCCTAACCCTAATCCTAACCCTAACCCTAACCCTATTGCTAATCCTAACCTTACCCTAACCCTAACCCTAACCCTAACCAACCCTAAACCAAACCCTATTGCTAATCCTAACCTTAACCATAACCCTAACCCCTAACAAACCCTATTGCTAACCATAACCTTAACCATAACCCTAACCATAACCCTAACCACTAACCAAACCCTACTCCTAACCCTAAAGCTTACCCTAACCCTAACCCTTACACTAACCCTAACCCTAACCCAAATCCCTAACCCTAAAAGTAACTTCTAACCCTAACCCTAACCCTAACTCTATTGCTAACCCTAACCTTAACCCAAACACTAACCATAACTCTAAACACTAACCAAACCCTAATCCTACCCCTAACACTGACCTTAACCGTAACCCTTACCCTAATCCTAACCCTAACCCTAACCCAACCCCTATCCCTAAAAGTTACTTCTAACCCTAACCCTAACCCTAACCCTAACCCTATTGCTAATCCTAACCTTAACCCTAACCATAACCCTAACACCTAACCAAAACCTATTGCTAACCCTAACCCTAACCATAACCCTAACCCCTAACCAAAGCCTATTGCTAACCCTAACCTTAACCCTAACCCTAACCATAACCCTAAACACTAACCAAACTCTAATCCTAACCCTAACACTTACCCTAACCCTAACCCTTACACTAACCCTAACCCTAACCCCAACCCCTAAGCCCTAAAAGTAACTTCTAAACCCTAACCCTAACCCTAAACTACAAACCCTAATCCTAACCCTAACTTACCTTAACCTAACACTAACCTGCCTAACCCTAACCCTAGCCCTAAACCTAACCCTATTGCTAATCCTAACCTTAACCCTAACCCTAACCATAACCTAACCGCTAACCAAACCTAATCCTAACCCTAACACTTACCACTAACACTAACACGTACACTAACCCAAACCCTAACCCAAACCCAACCTAAAGTAACTTGTAACACTAACCCAATCCTAACCCTAACCCTATTGCTAACCTCAAACTTAACCCTAACCAACCATAACCCTAACCCTAACAAACCCTATTGGTAACCCTAACCCAAACCTAACCATAACCCTAACCCCTAACCAAACCCTAATTTCCCTAACCTACCTAACCTAACCCTAACCAAACCCTAACCTAACCCTAACCTAATCCTAACCCATCCTAAACCTAACCAAACTAACCCTACAAACCCTAACCCAAACCCCATAGCTAACCCTAACTAAACCCTAACCCTAACCTAACCCTAATCCCTAACCAAACCCTATTGCTAACCTAACATTAATCCTAACCCTAACCTACCCTAACCTAACCATAACCCAACCTAACCCACTAATCCTAACCCTAACCCTAACCCTAACCCTAACTAAACCTAACCCTAACCCTAACCATACCCCTAACCCCAACTAAACCCTATTGCTAACCCTAACCCTAACCATAACCCTAACCCCAACCAAACCTATTAACCTAACCCTAACCTTAACCTAACCCTAACCATAACCGTGACCACTAACCAAATCCTAATCCTAACCCTAACACTGACCCTAACTCTAACCCTTACAAAAACCCTAACCCAAACCAAAACCCCTAACCCTAAAAGTAACTTCTAACCCTAACCCTAACCCTAACCCTATTGCTAACTCCTAACCTTAACCCTAACCCTAACCATAACCCTAAACACTAACCAAACCATAATCTAACCCTTAACACCCACCTAACCCTAAACCAACCTTACCCTAACCCTAACCCAAACCCCGTAACCCTAATAACTTCTAACCCTAACTCCCTACACCCTAACCCAAACCCTATTGCTAATCCTAAACTTAACCCTAACACTAACCATAACCCTAACCCCTAACCAAACCTTATTGCTAACCCAACCCCACAAACCATAACCCTAACCCCTATCCAAACCCTATTGCTAACCCTAACACTTAACCCTAACCCTAACCATAACTCTAACCCAACTAACCCTAAACCTAACCCTAACTCCATCTAACCTAACTTAACCTAACCCTAACCCTAACTCTAACCTAACCCCCTAGCACCCTAACCCTAATAACTTCTAACCCTAATAACCAAACCCTATTTCTAACCCTAACCTTAACCAAAACCTAACCCTAACTCTAACCACTAACCAAACCCTAATCCTAACCCTAACCGAACCTTAACCCTAATCCAATTAACTCTAACCCTAACCCTAACCCAACCCTATCACTAAACCTAACCTTAACCCTAACCCTAACCATAACCCTAACCCCTAACCAACCCTATGCTAACCTTAACCCTAACCCTAACCCTAAACCCTAACCCAAACCTTAACCCTAACCCTAACCATAACCCTAACTACTAACCAAACCCTAATCCTAACCCTAAAACTTACCCCAACAGTAACACTTACACTAACCCACCCTAACCCAAACCCCTAACCCTAAAAGTAAATTCTAACCCTAACCCTACCCCTATTCTAACCCCTAACCCTAACCCCAACCCTAACTGAACACTAACCCTAATCCTAACCCCTAACACTTAAAGCTAACCCTACCCTTAACCCTAACCCTAACCCCAACCCTAACCCTAATCCTAACCAACCCTAAACTAACCCTAACACCCTATTGCTAACCCTAACCCTAAAGCTAACCCTAACCCTCACCAAACCCTAATCCTAACCCTAACACTTACTTCCTAACCCTAATCCAACCCCAAACCCTAACATCTTAACCCACTAACCCTAATCATAAGCCTAATGCAAACAAACCCCTAATACTAACCCTAACCCTAACCATAACCACAACCCCTAACCAAACCCTACTTCTTGTAACCACCTAATCCTGAACCCTAACTAAACCCTAATCCCTAACCCTAACACTCACCTAACCAACCCTAACCCTAATCCTAACCCCAACCCCCCAACCCTAACGTAACTCCTAACCCTAACCATAACCCCATAACCCTATTCCTAACCTAACCTTAACTCTTTAAACCCCAACCATAAACCCCTAACCACTAACCCTAACCCCTAATCCTAACTTACCCATCCTAACCCTAACCCTAACCATAACCCTAACTTTAACCATAACCCTAACCCCTAAACCACTAATCTAACCCTAACCCTTACTACCCTAATCCCTAACTACTAACCCTAACACTAAACCCTAATCCTAACGCTAACCTAACCTTAACCCTAACCCTAACCCTAAAACGCAAATAACCCTAACCCTAATGCAAACCTAACGCTAAACCCTAACCCTTACCCCTAACAGTAACTTCTAACCCTAACCAAACTAACCCTAATTCTAACCCCTAATCCTAACCCTAACCAAGCTCTAACTCACGCTAACCTAATCCTGTCCCTAACCCTAATGCTAACCTTAACCCTTAACCCCAACCCCAACCAACCTAATCCTTATACCTAACCCTAACCTTAACCCCTTTAAAGCTAACCCTAACCCTAATCCTAAACCCTAATCCTAAACATTAACCCTACCTCTATTCTACCCTATCCTAACCCTCACCCCCCCTTAACCTAACCCTAACCCTAACCCTAACCCTAACACCCAACCCTAATCCTAACCCTAACCCTAACCCTATTGCTATCACTAACCCTACACCTAATGCTAACCCTAAACCACCTTAACCCTAATACCTAACCATAACCCTAACCCCTAACCAAACCCTAAACTGAACCCCTAATCTACTCTAATCCTAACCCTAACCCTAACCCTAACCCTAATCCCAACCCCAACCCTAATTTAACGCTAACGTAACCCTATCCTCAAACAATAATGCTAACCCCTAACCAAACCCTAACCCTAACCCTAACCCAAATCCTATACCCCCACAACCCTTAAGCTTTAACCCCAACCACAACCCCTAATCACAAACAAATCTAACCCCAACCCTAACAACTAACCTTGAAAACCTAACCCGTAACACCAACCCCAATCACGAACCCTAACCCCAACCCTATTCCTAACCCCTACAACGCCGTTCCCTAACCGTAACCCAACCCTAACCGTAACGCCTCACTCTCACCCTCAGCCCCCTCATCCTCAACCTCACCCTCACCCAAACCCTCACCCTAACCCTAACCCTAATCCCTTAATCTACCTAACCCTAAAACTAACCCTAACCCTAACCTTAACCCCTCTCCTAACCCCAGCTTCTTAGCCCTGACCGCTAAACCATCCCTAACCTCAACCCTACAAGTACCCTGTTAACCCTAACCCTAACTAATTCCTGGATACTCAACCAGCCAAACCTAACCCTATCCTCATCCCTAATCCTAACCCTAACCCAAACCCTAACTTAACAAAATTGTCAGCCTCACCGACAACTCTTAACCCTCCTTACATCACCTCAACCCTAATCCTTAACCGTAACCCCAACCCTAATCCCCAACCACTAATCACAACCCCAATCCTAACCCCTTCCTAACTCTAACAACTCATCTAAACCTAACCCTAACCCCCTAACCACCTAATCCCCCATCAAACCCTAACTCAACTACTAACTCCTTAACCTAACCCAACCCTAACCCTAACCCTAACCCCTAACACTAACCTTTACCCTTACCCCAACCCTAACCCAGTAACCCCAACCCCAACCATAACCCTAGTGCTAACGCTAAACCTAAACCTAAACCTACTCAACTTAACCATAACCATCCTAACCAACCAAACCTTAACTACAATCAGAATCTAACCTAATGCTCACCCTAACCTCAACACTATTCCTAACGTGTTCCTAACTGTAACCGCTAATCTATAACTAACCTATTCGGCCTCAAACCCCCATCCTCACCCCTAATCCTCACTCTAACCCTAACCCTAACCCTAACCACTAACCCCCCCTACACCCCTAATACTCTAAACCCTAACCCTATCGTTAACTCCTAAACCCTAACCCTAACCCTAATCTAACCCTAACAACTTATTACCCTTACCCCAAACATAACCCTAACGCCCTTAACCAAACCCTAATCCTAGCCCCTACCATCCGTAACTCTAGACTAATCCTAAACCTAGCCCAAACCCCTAACCCTAACATAATAAACCGTAACCCTAACCCAAACCCTATATCTAACCCCAACCACTAATCTAACCCTAACCCTTTTCCTAACCCTAATCACCTAACACTAACCCCTAAACCTAACCCTAAACAACCCCTAATTGTAAACATAACCATAAACCTAACCCTAACCCAGTAACATAACACTAACCCTAACTAACCGTAACCCTGAAAATCCTAACCCTAACAAAACGTCTTCTAACCCTACCAACAACCCTAATCCTAACCCTCCCTAACTTCAACCACAATCCTAACTGTTAACCATCCCTAATCCTAACCCTACTTGTAATGCATTCTTAACCCTACTTGTTCAACCACTAACCTTAACCCTAAATCCTAACCCTAACCCTAATCCCTAACCAAACCTAATCCTAACACTAACACTTACCGAACTCACTAATCCTAACCTAAACTATTCCAATTAATCCTACCCTAACCAAACCTAATCCTAACACTAACACTTACCGAACAATCTAATCCTAACTAAATTTCCTAACTTATCCTAAAACAGTAGCCCTAACCGCTAATGGAAACCTCTAACCCTAATCCTAACTCTAATTCTAACCCTAAACAATAACACAAACCTAGCTACTAAACTGAATAACCTAACTAATCCTAGTAACCCCAACTCACACTAACCTAACTATTCCTAACCAATACTAACCAAACTGCTAACTGTAACTAACTCTTAAACTTAAGACTAATGTTAACCCTACCCTCAATTCCTAACCTCAATAAAACCTAACTCTAACCGAAGGTACCTAACCCTAATCCTAACCTAACCTAAAAAACCCTAATCCTAACCCTAACACTAATCCTAAAACCCTAACCTTTAACCATATTACATAATCATTAATTAGAATCTAACTTGACTAACTATAACCTAAATCCCAACCTCAAATCCTAACCCCCGACCCTTTTAAATCTGCCATAACCCCTAACCTCTAAACCTAACCCCATCCTAACTCTCAAACTTCAACCAGAAACGTAATTCTGCAACTGAACCCTAACACTAACCCTAAATACTAACCCTAACAACCCCTTAATTCCCACCCAACTGTGAACTCAACCCCAATCGTATGCTAAGCTCACCTTCTAAACCTTAGCCCTAATGCTAAATCTTAATTCCCAACCCTCAATTCTAATTCCTAACCCTAACGGTTATCCTCAATCAGAACTTCTAACCCCAAACTAATCCCAATACTAACCTTAATCCTAACCCAACTCAAGCCCCACCATAACTATATCCCCAACTTAACCCTAATGCTAAACTTGGTGCCAATTCCTAACCCATAACTGTAACTGATACCAACCCTATCAACCTAACAAAGTAACGAACCCCAACCTAAACCCTTATCATTGACTAATCCCAACTCTAACAACTCTAAACTAAACTATCTAAAAACTAATGCTCACAACCTAACCTAATATCTCTTAAACAAACTGACCATAACCCTAACCCCCAACTAAACTAATCAAACTAACCCTAATCTAACAACAATAATCCCTAACCCTTAACTTCTAAACTATAACCTCTAATCTCAATGCTAACCTAACTTTAACCTTAAACTGCAATTAACATTTTAACCCATAATGAAACTAAATAAACTTACCCCAACCCTAACCATAACTTAATCCTAAACTAATAAACCCTAACTGTACGTAACCCTAACCTTAATGTTTACCCTAACTCCTAACACTTGCCTTAACCCTAATCCTAATCAATCATGAATTATAACCTTTAATTTTAATTTTACCTTCCGTTTACCTTTTATCTTTACTTTAGCTTTACATTTTAATTTTAATCTTAATCTTAACTTCTTTAACCCTAACCTTTAATCCTAACTCCTAATACTAACTTTAACTCATATATCTTTAACCTTTAATCTTAACCCTAACCCTGATGCTAACCCTAACCTAACCCTAAACCTAATCACAACCTAAGCCCCAACCAAAACCTTTTCAATCTCAGCCATCACTAATCTTAACCTTAACTCAACCTGACCAATTCAATACTAAAACGTAATCTCTTAACCCTAATTCCTAACCCTTAATACTAACCCCAACCCTAATCCTAACTTAACCCTATTGTTAACCCTAAACTTAACCCTAACTAACCCTAACTCTAACCTCTAACTAAACCCCAATCATATCCCTAATACTTACCTTAACCCTAACCTTTACAAACTTAACTAACCCAAACGCCTAACTCTAAACAAATCTCTAACCCTAACATAACTCCTAATCCTACTAACCAAACCTAATCTAATACTAATATCTACCTTAACCCTAACCCTTACCCTAAACCTAACCCTAACCCCAACCCCAATCCCAATCCCAACCCCAACACTAACCCTAACCCTTAATCCCAACATTAGCTCCCCAACCTGCTACTTGAAACCCTAACCCTAATCCTAATCCTAATCCTAACCCTAAACGTAACCTCCTTAACCCAAAACTGTTGCTAACTCATAATCCCTAACCCTAACCCTAATCCTAATGTAACCCCAACCCTAACCACTAACCCTAACCCTATTCCTAACCCCAATCCTAACTAAACTGCTAACTGTAACCTTAATCCCAAACTTAAGACTAATGTTAACCCTAACCCTAACCCTAATTAACCCTAATAATAACCCTAACCCCTAATCCCTAACCACCCAACTAATTCTAACCCTAACCCTAATGCTAATTCCTAATTTCTAACTCCCTAACTATAACCCTAACCTTAACCCAACAAAGAACAGTCAATTAACCTTAACCTTTTAAGTTTAACTTAACTCCTTGATGTTAACCCTAAACCTAACCTTCACCACCCTTTACACACCCCCAATCCTTAAACCCCAACCTCAACTGTACTCCTAATCCTTAATTTTCACCCTAACCCTAATGCTAACCTTTAATCCTAAACCTAACCCCTAACCCTACCCATAACCCTAAATCCCAACCCAAACCCTAAAGCCTACCCCCCACCATAACCTAACCTAAACTAACCACAATCCTAACCCTAACTAAACAACTGTAAACTTTAACCCTAACTCAACTAACTCCTAACTTCTAATCAGAATCTTAATCCCTAATGTTAACCTAACCCTAATCCCCAACCCTAACTGTAATCCCTAAACTAAAAGCGTGTTTTATGAAAATTGAATCTCTACCCGTTTTTTTGTCTCAGGACAGGACCGTCAGTGCAAGAGAAACCTAGGGCGTTCTTTCAGAGTATATCCATTGTTCTCAACACTATTCTGAATGATTTCTCTGAGTGGGATTTCTCAGGATCAGCTGTGAGAAAAGTGTGGCCATAGGCCAGGACTGTGTTAAGTGTTTATGTTGCTCGTCAGAGGTATTCCTCTCAGGACCGTCATAAGAACAAGATATCATAACACCTACAATATTAAAGTTGCAAATGTGTTCCATACCCTTGCTTAGCTTGCTCTGTCCTTGTACTGTGACTTGACCGCAATGGTAAAGGACAGCGGTGAATATGAACGTCACAATTCCTTGCTCCTAAAGTGGGCTACACTGGTTGTCCGATACTGACGAGCTGGAAGATTTTTAACCTGGGAATGGAACCTTTTGCACGAAGCGGGGCTTTGGAAAGAAAGCTACCCATAACTGTCATCGAATTGCCATCAATGTACTTGTGTGATGTTAGGGAAAGGTGTCTTTAGAGGCATGCCGTGAGGCACAATTTGAGGTATTTATTCTGGGCTTGAGTTCTCAGGATTAAGCCGGCTGTGTGAGGTGTGGCTCCAAGTTTGTGCAGTGTTTACCATGACGGGTCAATGTACTATTCACAAAAGAAGTGGGACACGGATGGTGTCTTAGGTAATGCACTGTACTGGCTCCCTCATTTGAAGCATCTTTGTGAAATTGTAATTTCCCATAGGTTACACAGAAAGCGCTCTTCAAAGAAGTTTCTGTGTGCCAAAGATTCAACACAAACATTGGAATACGTGGTCGACGAAATGCGCAGAGTAACTCTACCAGAGGTGGAAAAGTGTCTGAGAGAGCCATTGTTTAGTTGGAACATGTGTAGATAGTCCTTTGACTGAACACCTTTGAGAAAGTTCAGAGAATGTCAACACCAAAGCACCATTAAGAGCAACCTGGGGGACTGTTTGTGATCCTAAGGTCATTACAGGGTTGATATTTTCCTCTTACTTAACCATAATAAAAAAAATTGTAGAAAGCTGGTTTGGGGAAATTGATCTCTACTGCCTTTGCCCCAGGACAGACCCCCTGCCAGTGCAAGAGAAACTCGCTTCTTCAGAATAGTGTTGAGAACAATGGATATACTCTGAAAGACGCCTAGGTTTCTCTTGCACTGACGGGAGTCCTGTCCTGAGACAAAAAAACAGGGTAGAGATTCAATTTTCACAAAACACGCTTTTAGTTTAGGGATTACGGTTAGGGTTAGAGGTTAGGGTTAGGGTTAGCATTAGGGTTAGGGTTACGGTTAGGATTAGGGTTAGGGTTACGTTTAGCAGTTAGGGTTTGGGTTAGGGTTAGGATTGTGGTTAGGTTTAGGGTTAGGTGTTATGGTCAGGGGTAGGCGTTTGGGTTTGGGTTAGGATTTATGGTTATGGGTAGGGTTAGGGTTAGGTTTAGGATTAAGGTTAGCATTAGGGTTAGGGTGAGAATTACGGATTAGGAGTACAGTTAGGGTTAGGGTTTAAGGTTAGGGTGTGTGAGGGTTAGGGTGAGGGTTAGGTTTAGGGTTAGCATCAGGGGTTAGGATTAGGCTTAGGGTTAGGGTTAGGTTTAGGCTTAGCGTTAACATTTGGGTTAGGATTAGGGTTATGGTTAGGGTTAGCATTAGGGTTAGGATTACGGTTAGGGTTAGCATTAGGCTTAAGGTTAGGATTAGTGGTTAGAATTAGGATTAGGGTTAGGGGTTAGGGTTATTGTTAGGGTTAGGGTTAGGGTTAGGGTTAGCATTAGTCTTAAGTTTAGGGTTAGGGTTACAGTTAGCGGTTTGGGTTAGGATTGGAGTTAGGAATAGGGTTAGGGTTAGTGGTTAAGGTTGGGGTTACATTAGGATTAGGGTTAGGGTTAGGGTTGCAGTTAGTAGCTAGGTTTTGGGTTAGGGTTACGTTTCGGGTTAGCATTAGGATTAGGATTAGGGTTAGGGTTTCCATTAGCGGTTAGGGCTAATGTTAGGATTAAGGGTTAGGAATAGTGTTAGGGTTAGGATTAGGGTTAGGGTTAGGGTTAGCTTTAGGGTAAGGGTTAGGGTTAGGGTAAGTGTTAGTGTTAGGATTAGGGTTTGGTTAGGGATTAGGGTTCTGGTTAGGGTTAGGGTTAGAGTTAGGATTAGCAATAGTGTTAGGGTTAGTTTTAGGGTTAGGGTTAGGGTTAGGGTTAGGGTTCGGGTTAGGGGTTAGGATTAGGGTTAGTGTTAGGGTTAGAAGTTACGTTTAGAGTTAGGCGTTTGGGTTAGGGTTAGGGTAAGTGTTAGGGATATGACTCGGTTTGGTTAGGGGTTAGGGTTATGGTTAGGGTTAGGGTTAAGTTTAGGGTTAGCAATAGGGTTAGGGTTAGGATTAGGGTTGGGGTTAGTATTAGGGTTAGGGTTAGGGTTAGAAGTTACGTTTAGTGTTAGGGGTTTGGGTTAGGGTTAGGGTTAGGGTTATGGTTAGGATTCGTGGCTAGGATTAGGGTTTGGTTAGGGCTTAGGGTTATGATTAGGTTTAGGGTTAAGGTTAGGGTTAGCAACAGGGTTAGGGTTAGGATTAGGGTTAGGGTAGGCAATAGGGTTAGGGTTAGTATTAGGGGTTAGGATTACGGTTAGGGTTAGGGGTTAGGGTTAGGATTAGGGTTAGGGTGAGGGCTAGGGTGAGGATGAGGGTGAGGCCGAGGGTGAGGGTTAGGGTTAGGGTTATGGTTAGCGGTTACGGTTACGGTTAGGGGTTAGGAATAGTGTTAGGGTTAAGGTGAGCATTAGGGTTAGGGTTACGGTTAGCAGTTAGGATTTGGGTTAGGGTTAGGATTAGGGGTTATGGTTAGGGTTAGGGTAAGGTTTAGGTTTAGGTTTAGCGTTAGCACTAGGGTTAGTGTTAGGGTTACGGTTAGGGTTAGGGTTACGGTTAGCGTTAGGATTAGGGGTTATGGTTAGAGTTAGGGTTAGGGTTATTGTAAGGTTAGGATTAGGGTTAGGTTTCGGGTTAGGTTTTGGTTAGGGGTTAGGGTTATGGTCAGGTTTAGGTTTAAGGATAGGGTTAGGGTTAGTGTGAGCATTAGGGTTGGGGTTAGGATTAGGGGTTAGTGTTAGGAGTTAGGGTTAGGAATTAGAGTTAGGATTAGGGTTCCGGTGAGAGTGATGGGGAGGGTGAGGATGAGGTTGAGGCTGAGGGGGAGTGTTTTTGTTAGGGATAGGGTTTAGGGTTAGGGTTACAGTTAGCTTTAGGGTTAGGGTTAGAATTAGGGTGGTTAGTATCAGGGTTACGGTTATGGGTTAGGGTTAAGGTTAGGGTTAGCATTAGGGTTAGGGTTAGGGATACGGTTAGCAGTTAGGGCTTGGGTTAAGGTTAGGATTAAAGGTTAGTATTAGGGTTAGGTTTAGGGTTAGAAGTTACGGTTAGGGATAGGTGTTAGGGTTAGGGTTAGGATTGAGGGTTAGGGTTAGGGTTAGCATTAGGGCTAGGGTTACGGTGAGGCTTAGCATTACGATTAGGGTTAGGGTTACGGTTGGCGTTAGGATTAGGGGTTAAGGTTAGGGTTAGGGTTAGAGGTTAGGGTTAGTGTTAGGGTTAGGGTTAGGGTTAGGGTTACGGTTAGCAGTTAGGGTTTGGGTTAGGGTTAGGATGAGGGGTTAGGATTAGGGTTAGGTTTAGGGTTAGGGGTTATGGTTAGGGTCAGGGGTTAGGTTTAGGGTTAGGATTTAGGGTTATGGTTAGGGTCACGGTTAGGGTTACGGTTAGGGTTAGCATTAGGGGTTAGGATTAGTGTTATGGTTAGGGTTAGGGGTTAGGATTAGTGTTAGGGTTAGGATTAGGGTTAGCATTAGGGTTAGGGTTAGGATTAGGGGTTAGAATTAGCCTTCGGTTAGGGGTTAGGGTTATTGAAAGGGTTAGGGTCAGGGGTAGGGTTAGCATTAGTCTTAAGTTTAGGGTGAGGGTTACAGTTAGCGGTTTGGATTAGGATTGGGGTTAGGAATAGGGTTAGGGTTAGTGGTTAGGGTTGGGGTTACATTAGGATTAGGGTTAGGGTTGCGGTTAGTAGCTAGGGTTTGGGTTAGGGTTACGTTTAGGGTTAGCATTAGGATTAGGATTAGGGTTAGGGTTGGGGTTAGTATTAGGGTTAGGGTTAGTGTTAGGGTTAGTAGTTACGTTTAGGGTTAGGAGTTTGGGCTAGGGTTAGGGTTAGTTTAGCGTTACGGTTAGGAGTAGTGGCTAGGATTAGGGTTTGGTTAGGGCTTAGGGTTATGATTAGGTTTAGGGTTAAGGTTAGGGTTAGCAACAGGGTTAGGGTTAGGATTAGTGTTAGGGTTAGCAATAGGGTTAGGGTTAGTATTGGGGGTTAGGATTAGGGTTAGGGTTAGAGGATAGTGTTAGGATTAGGGTTAGGGTGAGGGCTAGGGTGAGGATGAGGGTGAGGCCGAGGGTGAGGGTTAGGGTTAGGGTTATGGTTAGCGGTTACGGTTAGGAATAGGGGTTAGGAATAGTGTTAGGGTTAGGGTGAGCATTAGGGTTAGGGTTACGGTTAGCAGTTAGGGTTTGGGTTAGGGTTAGGATTAGGGGTTATGGTTAGGGTTAGGGTAAGGTTTAGGTTTAGGTTTAGCGTTAGCACTAGGGTTAGTGTTAGGATTACCGTTAGAATTAGGGTTACGGTTAGCGTTTGGATTAGGGGTTATTGTTTGGGTTAAGATTAGGGTTATTGTTAGGGTTAGGATTAGGGTTAGGTTTAGGGTTACGGTTTGGTTAGGGGTTAGGGTTACGGTCAGGTTTATGTTTAAGGATAGGGTTAGGGTTAGGGTTAGTGTGAGCATTAGGGTTGGGGTTAGGATTAGGGGTTAGTGTTAGGAGTTAGGGTTAGGAGTTAGAGTTAGGATTAGGGTTCGGGTGAGAGTGATGGGGAGGGTGAGGATGAAGGTGAGGCTGAGGGGGAGTATTTTTGTTAGGGATAGGGTTTAGGGTTAGGGTTACAGTTAGCTTTAGGGTTAGGGTTAGAATTAGGGTGGTTATTATCAGGGTTACGGTTATGGGTTAGGGTTAAGGTTAGGGTTAGCATTAGGGTTAGGGTTAGGGATACGGTTAGCAGTTAGGGCTTGGGTTAAGGTTAGGATTAAAGGTTAGTATTAGGGTTAGGTTTAGGGTTATGGTTATGGTTAGGGTTAGGGTTAGCCATAGGGATAGGGTTAGCATTAGGGTTAGGTTTACATTAGGGTTAGGGTTAGGATTCAGGATTAGGGTTAGGGTTAGTGTTAGCATTAGGGTTAGGGTTATGGATAGGGTTAGCATTACAGTTAGGGTTAGGGTTAAGGTTACCATTAGCGTTAGGATTAGGAGTTAAATTTAGGGTTAGGGGTTAGTGTTAGGGTTAGGATTAGCGTTAGAGCTAGGATTAGGGTTTAGAATTAGGGTTTGGTTAGGGGTTAGGGTTATGGTTAGGGTTAGGTTTATGTTAAGGATTAGGGTTAGCATTAGGGTTAGGTTTACGGTTAGGGTTAGCATTAGTGTTATGTTTAGGATTAGGGTTTAGGATTAGGGTTAGGGGTTAGGATTAGGATTAGGGCTAGGGTGAGGGCAGGGTGAGGATGAGGGTGATGCTGAGGATGAGGGTTAGGGTTAGGGTTAGGGTTATGGTCAGCGGTTAGGGTTAGGATTAGGGGTTAGGAATAGTGTTAGGGTTAGGGTTAGCATTAGGGTTAGGGTTAGGGTTAGAAATTAGGTTTTGGGATAGGGTTAGGATTAGGGTTAGCGTTAGGGTTAGGGGTTTGAATTAGTGTTTGGGTTAGGATTAGTGTTAGCATTAGGTTTATGGTTAGGTTTAGGGGTTAGGATTAGCCTTCAGTTAGGGGTTATGGTTATTGTTAGGGTTAGGGTTAGCGGTTAGGATAAGGGTTTGGTTAAAGGTTAGTGTTAGGGTTATTTTAGGGGTTAGGGTTAGGGTTAGGGTTAGGGTTAGTGTTTAGGGTTAGAATTAGGATTTTGGGTTCTGGTTAGGGTCAGGATTTAGGGTTAGGGTTAGCATTGGGGTTATTGTTAGGATTCGGGTTTAGAATTAAGGTTCCGGTCAGGGTTAGCATTACGGTTAAGGTTAGGGTTAAGGTTATGGTTAGAGTTAGGATTACTGGTTAAAGTTAGAGTTAGGGTCAGGGGTTAGAGTTAGTGTTAGGTTTAGGATTAGCGTTAGAGTTAGGATTAGGGGTTAGGATTAGGGTTTGGTTGGGGGTTAGGGTTATGGTTCGGGTTAGGGTTAAGGTTAGGGTTACCATTAGGGTTAGGGTTAGGATTAGGGGTTAGAATTAGGGTTAGGGTTAGGGTTAGGATTAGGGTTAGGGTGATGGCGAGGGTGAGGATGAGGGTGAGGCTGAGGTGAGGGTAAGGGTTAGGGTTATGGTCAGCGGTAAGGGTTAGGGTTAGTATTAGGGGTTAGGAATAGTGTTAGGGTTAGCATTAGGGTTAGAGTTACGGTTAGGATTACGGTTAGCAGTTAGTGTTTGGGTTAGGGTTAGGATTAGGGGTTATGGTTAGGGTAAGGTTTAGGTTTAGGTTTAGCGTTAGCACTAGGGTTAGTGTTAGGATTATGGTTAGGGTTAGCATTATGATTAGGGCTAGGGTTACGGTTAGCGTTAGGATTAGGGGTTATGGTTATGGTTAAGGTTAGGGTTATTGTTAGGGTTAGGATTAGGGATAGGGTTAGGGTTAGGTTTAGGTTTCGGGTTTGGTTAGGGGTTAGGGTTATGGTCAGGTTTAGGGTTAAGGATAGCGTTAGGGTTAGCATTAGGTTTAGGGTTAGTGTTAGCATTAGGGTTGGGGTTAGGATTAGGGGTTAGGATTAGGGTTAGTGTTAGGAGTTAGGGTTAGTATTAGGGTTAGGTTGAGGGTGACGGTGAGGGTGAGGATGAGGGTGAGGCTGAGGGGGAGGGTTATTGTTAGGGTTAGGGTTTAGGGTTAGTGTTAGGGTTAGCTTTAGGGTTACGGTTAGGATTAGGGGGGTTAGGATCAGAGTTAGGGTTAGGGGTTAGGGTTAGCATTAGGGTTAGGGATAGGGTTACGGTTAGCAGTTAGGGCTTGGGTTAGTGTTAGGATTAAGGGTTAGGATTAGGGTTAGTTTTAGGGTTTGATGTTACGGTTAGGGTTAGGTGTTAGGGTTAGCGTTAGGATTGAGGGTTAGGGTTAGGGTTAGCATTAGGGTTAGGGTTAGGGTTTTGGTGAGGGTTAGCATTACGATTAGGGTTAGCGTTACGGTTAGAGTTAGGATTAGGGGTTAGATTTAGGGTTAGGGTTAGTGTTAGGGGTAGGATTAGTGTTAGGGTTAGGTTTAGGGTTTGGTTAGGGGTTAAGGTTATGGTCAGGTTTAGGGTTAAGGATAGGGTTAGGGTTAGCATTAGGGTTAGAGTTAATGTTAGCATTAGGTTAGGGTTAGGATTAGGGGTTAGAATTAGGGTTCGGGTTACGGTTAGGGTTACGGTTAGCAGTTAGGATTTGGGTTAGGGTTAGAATTAGGGGTTATGATTAGGGTTAGGTTTAGGTTTAGGTTTAGGTGTAGCGTTAGCACTAGGGTTAGTGTTAGGGTTAGGGTTAGGACTTAGAGTTAGGATTAGTGTTAGGGTGAGGGTGACGGTGAGGGTGACGATGAGGGTGAGGGTGAGGCTGAGGGGGAGGTTTATTTTCAGGGTTAGGGTTTAGGGTTGGGGTTAGCTTTAGGGTTAGGGTTATGGTTAGGATTAGGGGGTTTAGGATCAGGGTTAGGGTTATGGGTTAGGGCTAAGGTTAGCGTTAGCATTAGGTTCAGGGTTAGGGTTACGGTTAGCAGTTAGGGCTTGGGTTAGGGTTAGAATTAGGGTTAGGTTTAGGGTTAGAAGTTACGGTTAGGGTTAGGCGTAAGGGTTAGGGTTAGGATTGAGGGTTAGGGTTAGCGTTAGCATTAGGGTTAGGGTTAGGATAAGGGTTAGGGTTAGGGTAAGTTTTAGGGTTAGGATTAGGGTTTGGTTAGGGGTTAGATTTATGGGTAGGGTTAGGGTTAAGGTTAAGGTTAGCAATAGGGTTAGGGTTAGGATTAAGGTTACGGTTAGGATTAGTGGCTAGGATTAGGTTTTGGTTAGGGATTAGGGTTATGATTAGGTTTAGGGTTAAGGTTAGGATTAAGGTTAGCCTTAGGTTTAGGGTTAGGATTAGCATTAGGGTTAGGGTTAGGATTAGGGGATAGGATTAGGGTTAGTGTTAGGGGTTAGGGTTAGGATTAGGGTTAGGGTGAGGGTGAGTGTGAGAATGAGGGTGAGGCTGAGGGTGAAGGTCAGGGTTAGGGTTAGGGTTATGGTGGCGGTTAGGGTTAAAGTAAGGATTAGTGGTTAGGAATAGTGTTAGGGTTAGGTTAAGCATTAGGGTTAGGGTTAAGGTTACCGTTAGCAGTTAGGGTTCTAATTAGGGTTCGGATCATGGTTAACGTTAGGGTTAGGGGTTAGGGTTATGGTTATGGTTATGGTTAGGGTTAGCCATAGGGATAGGGTTAGCATTAGGGTTAGGTTTACATTAGGGTTAGGGTTAGGATTCAGGATTAGGGTTAGGGTTAGTGTTAGCATTAGGGTTAGGGTTATGGATAGGGTTAGCATTACAGTTAGGGTTAGGGTTAAGGTTACCATTAGCATTAGGTTTAGGAGTAACATTTAGGGTTAGGGGTTAGTGTTAGGGTTAGGATTAGCGTTAGAGCTAGGATTAGGGGTTAGAATTAGGGTTTGGTTAGGGGTTAAGGTTATGGTCAGGGTTAGGTTTAAGTTAAGGATTAGGGTTAGGTTTACGGTTAGGTTTAGCATTAGTGTTATGTTTAGGATTAGGGTTATGGATATGGTTAGGGGTAAGGTTAGGATTAGCAATAGGGTTAGGGTTAGGGTTTGGGTTAGGGTTAGAAGTTACTTTTAGGGTTAGGTGTTTGGGTTAAGGTTAGGGTTAGGGTTAGGGTAACGGTTAGGGTTAAAGTAAGTGTTAGGGTTAGGATTAGGGTTTGGTTAGTGGTTAGGGTTATGGTTAGGGTTAGGGTTAAGTTTAGGGTTAGCAATAGGGTTAGGGTTAGGGTTAGGGTTAGAAGTTACTTTTAGGGTTAGGGGTTTCGGTTAGGGTTAGGGTTATGGTTAGGGTAAGGGTTAGGGTTAAGGTAAGTGTTAGGGATAGGATTAGGGTTTGGTTAGTGGTTAGGGTTATGGTAAGGGTTAGGGTTAAGGTTAGGGTTAGCAATAGGGTTAGGCTTAGGGTTAGGGTTAGGATTAGAAGTTACTTTTAGGGTTAGGGATCTGGGTTACGGTTAGGGTTAGGGGTTATGGTTAGGGATAGGGTGAGGTTTAGGTTTAGCATTAGCACTAGGGTTAGTGTTAGGGTTATGGTTAGGGTTAGCGTTATGGTTAGGATTAGGTTTACGGTTAGCCTTAGGTTGAGGGGTTATTGTTATGTTTAGGGTTAGGGTTAGGGGTAGGGTTAAAGTTAGGGTTATGGTTAGGGTTAGTTTTAGGGTGTGGTTAGGTTTAGTGTAAGTCTTAGGTTTAGGATTAGGGTTTGATTAGGAGTTCGGGTTATGGTTAGGGTTAGGGTTAAGTTTAGGGTTAGCAATAGTGTTTTGTTAGGGGTTAGGGTTATGGTTAGGGTTAGGTTTAGGGTTAGGGTTAGGTTTAGGGTGTGGTTAGTGTTAGGGTAAGTGTTAGGGTTAAAATTAGGGTTTGGTTAGGAGTTCAGGTTATGGTTAGGGTTAGGGTTAAGGTTAGGGTTAGCAAAGGGGTTTGGTTAGGGGTTAGGTTTATGGTTAAGGTTAGGGTTAAGTTTAGGGTTAGCAATAGGGTTAGGGTTAGGGTTAGAAGTTACTTTCAGGGTTAGGGTTTTGGGTTAGGGTTAGGGTTAGTGTAAGGGTTAGTGTAAAGGTTAGTGTTAGGATTAGTGTTTGGTAAGTGGTTAGGGTTATGGTTAGGGTTAGGTTTAATGTTAGGGTTAGCAATAGGGTTTGGTTAGGGGTTAGGGTTATGGTTAGGGTTAGGGTTAGCAATAGGGTTTGGTTAGGAATTAGGGTTATTGTTAGGGTTAAGGTTAGGAATAGCAATAGGGTTAGGGTTAGGGTTAGGGTTAGAAGTTACTTTTTGGGTTAGGGGTTTGGGTTAAAGTTAGGGTTAGGGTTAGGGTAAAGGTTAGGGTTAAGGTAAGTGTTAGTGTTAGGATTAGGGTTTGCTTAGTGGTTAGGGTTATGTTTAGTGTTAGGGTTAAGGTTAGGGTTAGCAATAGGGTTTGGTTAGGGGTTAGGGTTATGGTTAAGGTTAGGGTTATGGTTAGGGTTATCAATAGGGTTAGTGTTAGGGTTAGTGTTAGGGTTAGGGTTAGGGTTAGAAGTTACTTTTAGGGTTAGGGGTTTGGGCTAGGGTTAGGGTTAGTGTAAGGGTTAGGGTTAGAGTAAGTGTTAGGCTTAGGATTAGGGTGTAGTTAGTGGTTAGGGTTATGGTTAGGGTTAGGGTTAAGGTTAGGGTTAGCGTTAGGCTTAGGGTTAGGGTAAGAAGTTACTATTAGGGTTAGGGGTTTGGGTTAGGGTTAGGGTTAGTGTAAGGGTTAGGGTTAAGGTAAATTTTAGGGTTAGGATTAGGGTTTGGTTAGTGGTTAGGGTTATGGTTAGAGATAGGGTTAGCAATAGGGTTTGGTTAGTGGTTAGGGTTAGGGTTAGGGTTACTTTTAGGTTTAGGGTTAGGTATGGTTTAGGGCGTGGTTATGGTTAGGGTAAGTGTTAGGGTTAGGATTAGTGTTTGGTTAGGTATTCGGGTTATGGTTAGGGTTATGGTCAAGATTAGGGTTAGCAATAGGGTTTGGTTAGGGGTTAGGGTTATGGTTAAGTTTAGGGTTAAGTTTAGGG